>NW_027371706.1:0-24206 GCF_046119375.1 Phyllobates terribilis
GAATATTGTAAATGCACAAACAGTAATATCTCCACATTGCACGGTGCAATTCTGAAATTTTTAGCTTTTTCCTGTTAATCCTAGCATGATAAAGAAGATTCAAAGAGAGTGAGATGCCAGCTCCTTTCATTCAGTCAGTAGCTTCAAACATTTCTGGTATATGAAAAACATGTTTTTCAATGGCAAAAATCAATGAATATTGTAAATGCACAAACAGTAATATCTCCACATTGCACGGTGCAATTCTGAAATTTTTAGCTTTTTCCTGTTAATCCTAGCATGATAAAGAAGATTCAAAGAGAGTGAGATGCCAGCTCCTTTCATTCAGTCAGTAGCTTCAAACATTTCTGGACGTTTTTCAATGGCAAAAATCAATGAATATTGTAAATGCACAAACAGTAATATCTCCACATTGCACGGTGCAATTCTGAAATTTTTAGCTTTTTCCTGTTAATCCTAGCATGATAAAGAAGATTCAAAGAGAGTGAGATGCCAGCTCCTTTCATTCAGTCAGTAGCTTCAAACATTTCTGGTATATGAAAAACATGTTTTTCAATGGCAAAAATCAATGAATATTGTAAATGCACAAACAGTAATATCTCCACATTGCACGGTGCAATTCTGAAATTTTTAGCTTTTTCCTGTTAATCCTAGCATGATAAAGAAGATTCAAAGAGAGTGAGATGCCAGCTCCTTTCATTCAGTCAGTAGCTTCAAACATTTCTGGTATATGAAAAACATGTTTTTCAATGGCAAAAATCAATGAATATTGTAAATGCACAAACAGTAATATCTCCACATTGCACGGTGCAATTCTGAAATTTTTAGCTTTTTCCTGTTAATCCTAGCATGATAAAGAAGATTCAAAGAGAGTGAGATGCCAGCTCCTTTCATTCAGTCAGTAGCTTCAAACATTTCTGGTATATGAAAAACGTTTTTCAATGGCAAAAATCAATGAATATTGTAAATGCACAAACAGTAATATCTCCACATTGCACGGTGCAATTCTGAAATTTTTAGCTTTTTCCTGTTAATCCTAGCATGATAAAGAAGATTCAAAGAGAGTGAGATGCCAGCTCCTTTCATTCAGTCAGTAGCTTCAAACATTTCTGGTATATGAAAAACATGTTTTTCAATGGCAAAAATCAATGAATATTGTAAATGCACAAACAGTAATATCTCCACATTGCACGGTGCAATTCTGAAATTTTTAGCTTTTTCCTGTTAATCCTAGCATGATAAAGAAGATTCAAAGAGAGTGAGATGCCAGCTCCTTTCATTCAGTCAGTAGCTTCAAACATTTCTGGTATATGAAAAACATGTTTTTCAATGGCAAAAATCAATGAATATTGTAAATGCACAAACAGTAATATCTCCACATTGCACGGTGCAATTCTGAAATTTTTAGCTTTTTCCTGTTAATCCTAGCATGATAAAGAAGATTCAAAGAGAGTGAGATGCCAGCTCCTTTCATTCAGTCAGTAGCTTCAAACATTTCTGGACGTTTTTCAATGGCAAAAATCAATGAATATTGTAAATGCACAAACAGTAATATCTCCACATTGCACGGTGCAATTCTGAAATTTTTTGCTTTTTCCTGCTAATCCTAGCATGATAAAGAAGATTCAAAGAGAGTGAGATGCCAGCTCCTTTCATTCAGTCAGTAGCTTCAAACATTTCTGGACGTTTTTCAATGGCAAAAATCAATGAATATTGTAAATGCACAAACAGTAATATCTCCACATTGCACGGTGCAATTCTGAAATTTTTTGCTTTTTCCTGCTAATCCTAGCATGATAAAGAAGATTCAAAGAGAGTGAGATGCCAGCTCCTTTCATTCAGTCAGTAGCTTCAAACATTTCTGGTATATGAAAAACATGTTTTTCAATGGCAAAAATCAATGAATATTGTAAATGCACAAACAGTAATATCTCCACATTGCACGGTGCAATTCTGAAATTTTTAGCTTTTTCCTGTTAATCCTAGCATGATAAAGAAGATTCAAAGAGAGTGAGATGCCAGCTCCTTTCATTCAGTCAGTAGCTTCAAACATTTCTGGTATATGAAAAACATGTTTTTCAATGGCAAAAATCAATGAATATTGTAAATGCACAAACAGTAATATCTCCACATTGCACGGTGCAATTCTGAAATTTTTAGCTTTTTCCTGTTAATCCTAGCATGATAAAGAAGATTCAAAGAGAGTGAGATGCCAGCTCCTTTCATTCAGTCAGTAGCTTCAAACATTTCTGGACGTTTTTCAATGGCAAAAATCAATGAATATTGTAAATGCACAAACAGTAATATCTCCACATTGCACGGTGCAATTCTGAAATTTTTAGCTTTTTCCTGTTAATCCTAGCATGATAAAGAAGATTCAAAGAGAGTGAGATGCCAGCTCCTTTCATTCAGTCAGTAGCTTCAAACATTTCTGGTATATGAAAAACATGTTTTTCAATGGCAAAAATCAATGAATATTGTAAATGCACAAACAGTAATATCTCCACATTGCACGGTGCAATTCTGAAATTTTTTGCTTTTTCCTGCTAATCCTAGCATGATAAAGAAGATTCAAAGAGAGTGAGATGCCAGCTCCTTTCATTCAGTCAGTAGCTTCAAACATTTCTGGTATATGAAAAACATGTTTTTCAATGGCAAAAATCAATGAATATTGTAAATGCACAAACAGTAATATCTCCACATTGCACGGTGCAATTCTGAAATTTTTAGCTTTTTCCTGTTAATCCTAGCATGATAAAGAAGATTCAAAGAGAGTGAGATGCCAGCTCCTTTCATTCAGTCAGTAGCTTCAAACATTTCTGGTATATGAAAAACATGTTTTTCAATGGCAAAAATCAATGAATATTGTAAATGCACAAACAGTAATATCTCCACATTGCACGGTGCAATTCTGAAATTTTTAGCTTTTTCCTGTTAATCCTAGCATGATAAAGAAGATTCAAAGAGAGTGAGATGCCAGCTCCTTTCATTCAGTCAGTAGCTTCAAACATTTCTGGACGTTTTTCAATGGCAAAAATCAATGAATATTGTAAATGCACAAACAGTAATATCTCCACATTGCACGGTGCAATTCTGAAATTTTTAGCTTTTTCCTGTTAATCCTAGCATGATAAAGAAGATTCAAAGAGAGTGAGATGCCAGCTCCTTTCATTCAGTCAGTAGCTTCAAACATTTCTGGACGTTTTTCAATGGCAAAAATCAATGAATATTGTAAATGCACAAACAGTAATATCTCCACATTGCACGGTGCAATTCTGAAATTTTTAGCTTTTTCCTGTTAATCCTAGCATGATAAAGAAGATTCAAAGAGAGTGAGATGCCAGCTCCTTTCATTCAGTCAGTAGCTTCAAACATTTCTGGTATATGAAAAACATGTTTTTCAATGGCAAAAATCAATGAATATTGTAAATGCACAAACAGTAATATCTCCACATTGCACGGTGCAATTCTGAAATTTTTAGCTTTTTCCTGTTAATCCTAGCATGATAAAGAAGATTCAAAGAGAGTGAGATGCCAGCTCCTTTCATTCAGTCAGTAGCTTCAAACATTTCTGGTATATGAAAAACATGTTTTTCAATGGCAAAAATCAATGAATATTGTAAATGCACAAACAGTAATATCTCCACATTGCACGGTGCAATTCTGAAATTTTTAGCTTTTTCCTGTTAATCCTAGCATGATAAAGAAGATTCAAAGAGAGTGAGATGCCAGCTCCTTTCATTCAGTCAGTAGCTTCAAACATTTCTGGTATATGAAAAACATGTTTTTCAATGGCAAAAATCAATGAATATTGTAAATGCACAAACAGTAATATCTCCACATTGCACGGTGCAATTCTGAAATTTTTTGCTTTTTCCTGCTAATCCTAGCATGATAAAGAAGATTCAAAGAGAGTGAGATGCCAGCTCCTTTCATTCAGTCAGTAGCTTCAAACATTTCTGGACGTTTTTCAATGGCAAAAATCAATGAATATTGTAAATGCACAAACAGTAATATCTCCACATTGCACGGTGCAATTCTGAAATTTTTAGCTTTTTCCTGTTAATCCTAGCATGATAAAGAAGATTCAAAGAGAGTGAGATGCCAGCTCCTTTCATTCAGTCAGTAGCTTCAAACATTTCTGGACGTTTTTCAATGGCAAAAATCAATGAATATTGTAAATGCACAAACAGTAATATCTCCACATTGCACGGTGCAATTCTGAAATTTTTAGCTTTTTCCTGTTAATCCTAGCATGATAAAGAAGATTCAAAGAGAGTGAGATGCCAGCTCCTTTCATTCAGTCAGTAGCTTCAAACATTTCTGGACGTTTTTCAATGGCAAAAATCAATGAATATTGTAAATGCACAAACAGTAATATCTCCACATTGCACGGTGCAATTCTGAAATTTTTAGCTTTTTCCTGTTAATCCTAGCATGATAAAGAAGATTCAAAGAGAGTGAGATGCCAGCTCCTTTCATTCAGTCAGTAGCTTCAAACATTTCTGGTATATGAAAAACATGTTTTTCAATGGCAAAAATCAATGAATATTGTAAATGCACAAACAGTAATATCTCCACATTGCACGGTGCAATTCTGAAATTTTTAGCTTTTTCCTGTTAATCCTAGCATGATAAAGAAGATTCAAAGAGAGTGAGATGCCAGCTCCTTTCATTCAGTCAGTAGCTTCAAACATTTCTGGTATATGAAAAACATGTTTTTCAATGGCAAAAATCAATGAATATTGTAAATGCACAAACAGTAATATCTCCACATTGCACGGTGCAATTCTGAAATTTTTTGCTTTTTCCTGCTAATCCTAGCATGATAAAGAAGATTCAAAGAGAGTGAGATGCCAGCTCCTTTCATTCAGTCAGTAGCTTCAAACATTTCTGGTATATGAAAAACATGTTTTTCAATGGCAAAAATCAATGAATATTGTAAATGCACAAACAGTAATATCTCCACATTGCACGGTGCAATTCTGAAATTTTTAGCTTTTTCCTGTTAATCCTAGCATGATAAAGAAGATTCAAAGAGAGTGAGATGCCAGCTCCTTTCATTCAGTCAGTAGCTTCAAACATTTCTGGTATATGAAAAACATGTTTTTCAATGGCAAAAATCAATGAATATTGTAAATGCACAAACAGTAATATCTCCACATTGCACGGTGCAATTCTGAAATTTTTAGCTTTTTCCTGTTAATCCTAGCATGATAAAGAAGATTCAAAGAGAGTGAGATGCCAGCTCCTTTCATTCAGTCAGTAGCTTCAAACATTTCTGGACGTTTTTCAATGGCAAAAATCAATGAATATTGTAAATGCACAAACAGTAATATCTCCACATTGCACGGTGCAATTCTGAAATTTTTAGCTTTTTCCTGTTAATCCTAGCATGATAAAGAAGATTCAAAGAGAGTGAGATGCCAGCTCCTTTCATTCAGTCAGTAGCTTCAAACATTTCTGGACGTTTTTCAATGGCAAAAATCAATGAATATTGTAAATGCACAAACAGTAATATCTCCACATTGCACGGTGCAATTCTGAAATTTTTAGCTTTTTCCTGTTAATCCTAGCATGATAAAGAAGATTCAAAGAGAGTGAGATGCCAGCTCCTTTCATTCAGTCAGTAGCTTCAAACATTTCTGGTATATGAAAAACATGTTTTTCAATGGCAAAAATCAATGAATATTGTAAATGCACAAACAGTAATATCTCCACATTGCACGGTGCAATTCTGAAATTTTTAGCTTTTTCCTGTTAATCCTAGCATGATAAAGAAGATTCAAAGAGAGTGAGATGCCAGCTCCTTTCATTCAGTCAGTAGCTTCAAACATTTCTGGTATATGAAAAACATGTTTTTCAATGGCAAAAATCAATGAATATTGTAAATGCACAAACAGTAATATCTCCACATTGCACGGTGCAATTCTGAAATTTTTAGCTTTTTCCTGTTAATCCTAGCATGATAAAGAAGATTCAAAGAGAGTGAGATGCCAGCTCCTTTCATTCAGTCAGTAGCTTCAAACATTTCTGGTATATGAAAAACATGTTTTTCAATGGCAAAAATCAATGAATATTGTAAATGCACAAACAGTAATATCTCCACATTGCACGGTGCAATTCTGAAATTTTTTGCTTTTTCCTGCTAATCCTAGCATGATAAAGAAGATTCAAAGAGAGTGAGATGCCAGCTCCTTTCATTCAGTCAGTAGCTTCAAACATTTCTGGACGTTTTTCAATGGCAAAAATCAATGAATATTGTAAATGCACAAACAGTAATATCTCCACATTGCACGGTGCAATTCTGAAATTTTTAGCTTTTTCCTGTTAATCCTAGCATGATAAAGAAGATTCAAAGAGAGTGAGATGCCAGCTCCTTTCATTCAGTCAGTAGCTTCAAACATTTCTGGACGTTTTTCAATGGCAAAAATCAATGAATATTGTAAATGCACAAACAGTAATATCTCCACATTGCACGGTGCAATTCTGAAATTTTTAGCTTTTTCCTGTTAATCCTAGCATGATAAAGAAGATTCAAAGAGAGTGAGATGCCAGCTCCTTTCATTCAGTCAGTAGCTTCAAACATTTCTGGACGTTTTTCAATGGCAAAAATCAATGAATATTGTAAATGCACAAACAGTAATATCTCCACATTGCACGGTGCAATTCTGAAATTTTTAGCTTTTTCCTGTTAATCCTAGCATGATAAAGAAGATTCAAAGAGAGTGAGATGCCAGCTCCTTTCATTCAGTCAGTAGCTTCAAACATTTCTGGTATATGAAAAACATGTTTTTCAATGGCAAAAATCAATGAATATTGTAAATGCACAAACAGTAATATCTCCACATTGCACGGTGCAATTCTGAAATTTTTAGCTTTTTCCTGTTAATCCTAGCATGATAAAGAAGATTCAAAGAGAGTGAGATGCCAGCTCCTTTCATTCAGTCAGTAGCTTCAAACATTTCTGGACGTTTTTCAATGGCAAAAATCAATGAATATTGTAAATGCACAAACAGTAATATCTCCACATTGCACGGTGCAATTCTGAAATTTTTTGCTTTTTCCTGCTAATCCTAGCATGATAAAGAAGATTCAAAGAGAGTGAGATGCCAGCTCCTTTCATTCAGTCAGTAGCTTCAAACATTTCTGGACGTTTTTCAATGGCAAAAATCAATGAATATTGTAAATGCACAAACAGTAATATCTCCACATTGCACGGTGCAATTCTGAAATTTTTTGCTTTTTCCTGCTAATCCTAGCATGATAAAGAAGATTCAAAGAGAGTGAGATGCCAGCTCCTTTCATTCAGTCAGTAGCTTCAAACATTTCTGGTATATGAAAAACATGTTTTTCAATGGCAAAAATCAATGAATATTGTAAATGCACAAACAGTAATATCTCCACATTGCACGGTGCAATTCTGAAATTTTTAGCTTTTTCCTGTTAATCCTAGCATGATAAAGAAGATTCAAAGAGAGTGAGATGCCAGCTCCTTTCATTCAGTCAGTAGCTTCAAACATTTCTGGACGTTTTTCAATGGCAAAAATCAATGAATATTGTAAATGCACAAACAGTAATATCTCCACATTGCACGGTGCAATTCTGAAATTTTTAGCTTTTTCCTGTTAATCCTAGCATGATAAAGAAGATTCAAAGAGAGTGAGATGCCAGCTCCTTTCATTCAGTCAGTAGCTTCAAACATTTCTGGTATATGAAAAACATGTTTTTCAATGGCAAAAATCAATGAATATTGTAAATGCACAAACAGTAATATCTCCACATTGCACGGTGCAATTCTGAAATTTTTAGCTTTTTCCTGTTAATCCTAGCATGATAAAGAAGATTCAAAGAGAGTGAGATGCCAGCTCCTTTCATTCAGTCAGTAGCTTCAAACATTTCTGGACGTTTTTTAATGGCAAAAATCAATGAATATTGTAAATGCACAAACAGTAATATCTCCACATTGCACGGTGCAATTCTGAAATTTTTAGCTTTTTCCTGTTAATCCTAGCATGATAAAGAAGATTCAAAGAGAGTGAGATGCCAGCTCCTTTCATTCAGTCAGTAGCTTCAAACATTTCTGGTATATGAAAAACATGTTTTTCAATGGCAAAAATCAATGAATATTGTAAATGCACAAACAGTAATATCTCCACATTGCACGGTGCAATTCTGAAATTTTTAGCTTTTTCCTGTTAATCCTAGCATGATAAAGAAGATTCAAAGAGAGTGAGATGCCAGCTCCTTTCATTCAGTCAGTAGCTTCAAACATTTCTGGTATATGAAAAACATGTTTTTCAATGGCAAAAATCAATGAATATTGTAAATGCACAAACAGTAATATCTCCACATTGCACGGTGCAATTCTGAAATTTTTAGCTTTTTCCTGTTAATCCTAGCATGATAAAGAAGATTCAAAGAGAGTGAGATGCCAGCTCCTTTCATTCAGTCAGTAGCTTCAAACATTTCTGGTATATGAAAAACATGTTTTTCAATGGCAAAAATCAATGAATATTGTAAATGCACAAACAGTAATATCTCCACATTGCACGGTGCAATTCTGAAATTTTTTGCTTTTTCCTGCTAATCCTAGCATGATAAAGAAGATTCAAAGAGAGTGAGATGCCAGCTCCTTTCATTCAGTCAGTAGCTTCAAACATTTCTGGTATATGAAAAACATGTTTTTCAATGGCAAAAATCAATGAATATTGTAAATGCACAAACAGTAATATCTCCACATTGCACGGTGCAATTCTGAAATTTTTAGCTTTTTCCTGTTAATCCTAGCATGATAAAGAAGATTCAAAGAGAGTGAGATGCCAGCTCCTTTCATTCAGTCAGTAGCTTCAAACATTTCTGGACGTTTTTCAATGGCAAAAATCAATGAATATTGTAAATGCACAAACAGTAATATCTCCACATTGCACGGTGCAATTCTGAAATTTTTAGCTTTTTCCTGTTAATCCTAGCATGATAAAGAAGATTCAAAGAGAGTGAGATGCCAGCTCCTTTCATTCAGTCAGTAGCTTCAAACATTTCTGGTATATGAAAAACATGTTTTTCAATGGCAAAAATCAATGAATATTGTAAATGCACAAACAGTAATATCTCCACATTGCACGGTGCAATTCTGAAATTTTTAGCTTTTTCCTGTTAATCCTAGCATGATAAAGAAGATTCAAAGAGAGTGAGATGCCAGCTCCTTTCATTCAGTCAGTAGCTTCAAACATTTCTGGACGTTTTTCAATGGCAAAAATCAATGAATATTGTAAATGCACAAACAGTAATATCTCCACATTGCACGGTGCAATTCTGAAATTTTTAGCTTTTTCCTGTTAATCCTAGCATGATAAAGAAGATTCAAAGAGAGTGAGATGCCAGCTCCTTTCATTCAGTCAGTAGCTTCAAACATTTCTGGACGTTTTTCAATGGCAAAAATCAATGAATATTGTAAATGCACAAACAGTAATATCTCCACATTGCACGGTGCAATTCTGAAATTTTTAGCTTTTTCCTGTTAATCCTAGCATGATAAAGAAGATTCAAAGAGAGTGAGATGCCAGCTCCTTTCATTCAGTCAGTAGCTTCAAACATTTCTGGTATATGAAAAACATGTTTTTCAATGGCAAAAATCAATGAATATTGTAAATGCACAAACAGTAATATCTCCACATTGCACGGTGCAATTCTGAAATTTTTTGCTTTTTCCTGCTAATCCTAGCATGATAAAGAAGATTCAAAGAGAGTGAGATGCCAGCTCCTTTCATTCAGTCAGTAGCTTCAAACATTTCTGGTATATGAAAAACATGTTTTTCAATGGCAAAAATCAATGAATATTGTAAATGCACAAACAGTAATATCTCCACATTGCACGGTGCAATTCTGAAATTTTTTGCTTTTTCCTGTTAATCCTAGCATGATAAAGAAGATTCAAAGAGAGTGAGATGCCAGCTCCTTTCATTCAGTCAGTAGCTTCAAACATTTCTGGACGTTTTTCAATGGCAAAAATCAATGAATATTGTAAATGCACAAACAGTAATATCTCCACATTGCACGGTGCAATTCTGAAATTTTTAGCTTTTTCCTGTTAATCCTAGCATGATAAAGAAGATTCAAAGAGAGTGAGATGGGGGGCGTGGCTTAGGCACAGACCAGGATGGCAGCATAGGTCTGAGCTCCATGAGGGCTAAAACTACAAAGCGACGATAAAAGCAACTTAAGAGGATTTATTCACTCAATTTTTGCATGGACAAACTTCTTAAAGCCTAAGGATCATCTGGATACTAAAAAGACTTTCCCTGACCCGTTATTCCAGGAGATACTTCATTTGGAAGCAGTGAGGTGCGTCCTTGATTTCATTCTAGTCGTGGGTATTGTGACATAGACCTGCAGGCTTGCAGGTTTGTGTGTCTCTGCAAAGGGACCCTCACTGCTCCCTTTCTCCAGGCCTCAGAACACCGTTCATCAGGTGTTACTTGGCAGATTGCAGAGGATTCATATTTTTAAACCGGCGGCACGGAGCCCCGTGAATCAGCTGATCCCCGTATGCAGAGAAAGCCTATACTGACCCGACACCGGGAAAAGCTCCACTGAGGGAGATCAATCATCAGCCATTACCCACAGACCTCTCCTATCAGGTACCAGCGGCCACCTGATAATTTGACCCGGCATCCATCCAGCTGACGTGACCCCACAGAAGACCAGACCGGACCTGCAAGACCCCACTACATAGAGATGCGGCGCTGCACCCCCGGACCAAGTACCCACACTTCCACCGGACCCCGAGGACAAGACTCCTGTCACTGACTGAAGACCAGGATCCCAAGCCTGAACGATGCTGAGACCGGGAGACGGAGCGGGACTGCACTTATCAAGCCAAGGTTAGCTAAGCCCAGGCTGATGCCAGGGCTCTTACCTCATCTCTGTGGTCCCGTCCTGTAAAATCCCGGGGCTGCTCCGGTGGCAGCGGTGACTCTCCCTCTCGCTGTGGTGCCGCTCTCTCCCTCTCTGCCCCCAGCTGACAGCTGCCACCGGTATCTGCGGCCGGGCTCCATCTTCTCCTGTGCGGCTGTTTCCTGCATAATGGGGCTGTCCCCGTAGTGGCGGTGCCCCCTCCTCTGCCCCGGACCCGCTCTGCTCCTCTCCCTTATATACGGGCGGGCATTGCCGGTATTCACAGCCCGCATCTCCGCAACCCCAGGGCTGTATAGTGGTGGCGGTATCCCCCCGCCTGCTGCTGTGGTGCCGCTCTCTCCCTCTCTGCCCCCAGCTGACAGCTGCCACCGGTATCAGCGGTCGAGCTCCATCTTCTCCTGTGCGGCTGTTCCCTGTATAACAGGGCTGTTCCCGTAGTGGCGGTGCCCCCTCCTCTGCCCCGGACCCGCTCTGCTCCTCTCCCTTATATACGGGCGGGCATTGCCGGTATTCACAGCCCGCATCTCCGCAACCCCAGGGCTGTATAGTGGTGGCGGTATATCCCCGCCCGCTGCTGTGGTGCCGCTCTCTCCCTCTCTGCCTCCAGCTGACTGTCACCGCCGGTACTTGCAGCCGGGCTCCCTTCTCCGTGGTGCGGCTATTCCCTCTGTACTGGGGCTGTTCCCGTGGTGGCGCTGCCCCCTCCTCTGCCCCGGACCGCTCAGCCCCTCTCTTTATTATACAGACAGGCACCGCCGGTACTCACAGCCCGCATTTCCGCAACCCCAGTGCTGTATAGCGGCGGCGGCATCCCCCTCCTGCTGCTGGGGGAGCCGCTCTTTTATCTCTGGCAGTGACTGACAGAAGCCGCCGGTGCTTGCGATCCATAACACTCCTCTCCGCTGTGCCGCTCTGCTGACTCTGTGACTTTGGTGCCTGGCCCCGCAGACCCCCGTGGGTTGATTCCCCTATCTGCTGCAGTACTGCTAACCTGTCTGCCACCGGTGTCTGAGCCCTGTAGGCTCCTATAATACACTCCTCAACTTTTAAAGCAGCACAGCTGTGCTCCGTGTCCCCTGTACTCAATCATCACCGGCTCATTTAAAATTCCCGCCTCCTTCTGCAACAGGACTCTGCAGACCCCTGTGACTGCCTCCCCCTCTTGTGGTAGCGCTGCTGGCGCTTTGATTTGGACCCTGGTCCTTTGCTGCAGCAGCACCGTCGCCCTCCACTGTCCTATATACTCAATCAGCTGATTTTTTCAAATTCTCCCGCCCCCTGCTGCAGCGTCCTCTGCACTGCTGTCCATGGTGCTGATTTTATATCAGTACTGATACAGAGGTCCATTAAACACCAAACTTTGGACAATCATTTAATTGTGAGACTTGACTTTGAGGGGGGGTGGAGGATAGGAGGAATTGCTTCTGCCATATATATACTGTGATTTCGCTACTTGATATACATATAACAGTTGGTGCCCATGGAACTCTACAGATCTGCAAGTTTCCACAATAATTAGTTTTCTGTTAAGAACTATATGTGCCTTTTATTTTTATCCCTCAGGTCAAGTTTACTATTTCTCTTGATATTTTTGATTGTGATTTACATTTAAAGGATTGCATTCTAGGGGGTACATAATTCTGCAGTCTTTAAGGGTATTGATTGCCTCTTATTGGAGTAATATTTGTTTAATGCTAATTTCTTCCAGTCATTGTTCCTAGTCATTTTGCTACTCTAAAGTCTTCTATCCACTCTCTAGGTTAAATATTCCCATTGTCTTTTTGGTGTTTTCCTTATATATACACTTAGGACTTATTTTTTTTTACAATGGCGGCTAACAAAAAAAATACCCAAAAGTCTTTGGAAGCTCCCCTTAAAACTAGTGTGGTAAGAGCGAAGTCCTCCCAACGTTCTTCATTTTCAAATCCCTCAGAGGATACTGTCAATACCATTAGTCCACTTAAGTCCAGATCACCTCATAGAAATCCTGACGACAGACAGAGTTTTAAAGTAAGCTCTCCCACCAAAGACTCTGCTAAAAGTCTATTTTCTCCAAAACCACAGAGAATTCCTGACGCTAAACCTGCCCCTTCCACCGTAGTTAAAGAAAAAAAAGTGGAAGAGATGGACATTTCCATCTCATCAAAGAGAAGGGATCCAGGAGCTTGGAGCAACAAATATTCCTCACTGGCCACGAGTTCGGAGGAGGAATCCTCGGACACGTCTCCCAATCCTAGTCCAGATAAGAGACGTGCCAAAAAGGACGTCTCCCCTTCGTCTTCAGACCCTACGCCTAGTGTCCCGGCCAAAATACCCATTTCTCAAGAGTTGGGAAATACCGACCTTGGTTCATATCTGGACAATCTTTTAAAGACGATTGACAGAAATATGAAACTGGGCTTTGAGAAACAGGTAGACACCATGAAATCTACTTTGGAAGCTTTTGGAGTTAAATTGGAGGAAAACACTAAAAGACTTGAAACGGTGGAGGATAAGGTAGAGTCTGTCTCTTCTGATAATTTGGAAATTAAATCCGAGCTCAAAAGACTTAGATTAAAAGTTGCGGATTTGGAGGATAGGAGTAGGAGAAATAATTTGAAGATTAGAGGCATATCTGAGGATGTTTCTCCCTCAGATATCTCGGCTTTTCTCAAAGACTTTTTTCACAAGACAATCCCATCCCTTTCTGAGCAGGATCTTATCATTGATAGGGCCCATCGCTTATTTCGTCCGACCTCCATTTCCTCGGATCTTCCTAGGGATGTAATAGTTAGGTTACATTTTTTCTCGACCAAAGAGACAATCTTGAATTATATCAGGGAAAATAGGACTTTTCCAGAGCCTTTCTCGCATCTAAAAATCTTCTCCGATTTTTCCAAAGAAACCATGGATGCAAGAAGGTCATACAAATTGATCACAGATAGACTGAGGGATATGAATATCCCATATAGGTGGGGCTTTCCAGTAAAGTTGCTGATTTTCTTTAACCGGAAAACATTCACTCTTACAGATCCTGATGAAGGCCCCAAATTTTTTGATTTTATAAAAGACATTCCCTACAAAGTTACAAAGGCACCCCACCGCTGAAATGATAAACACTACTCCCTCGGGAGCCCTCTTTAAAAATAATCTCATTTTATCACCTCACCTAACATGCTATAATAAATTTATCATTCTTCTTATATTTAGCCTTCATGGTTTGTCCACATTATTTTTCCCCCCAATCTGAGGGAGAACCTTTTCGGTGAAGGTTCCCTCAGGAGATTTTTTGATTCGTTTTTTTTTCTTTTTCTTTGAATATTTGGTTATTTGTTATTACTATCTTTGAATTAATATTAGAGATATTGTATTCCAGCTTTGATTGTCGGTTGATTTTTATTTTTTGGGAATTTGTTGGACCAACTGACCCCTCTCCTTTTGACTTACTTTAATTATTAATTTACCTATGCCTATCAAGATCATCACCTATAATGTAAGAGGCCTAAACAGTCCCAATAAGAGATTCTCCCTTTGGAAGGAATTGGGTCATCTTGGTGCTGATGTTGCGTGTCTTCAGGAGACAAGGTTTGCCGAGGGAAAACACCCTACTTTCACCCACAAACGCTACCCTCATATATTTGAATCCACTAGTGACCGGAAAAAAGCCGGTGTAGCTACAGTGATCAGAGATTCTGTCCCATTTGAGTTTTTAGATCAGCATAAAGATGTCAATGGAAGGTTCCATATACTGCTCTGTAAACTGAATAATCATGAGTGCACTGTTGTTAACCTATACGCCCCAAATAAAAAGCAAATACCCTTTTTGAATAAGGTTTTTAGAAAGGTTGAAGAGGTTAGGAGAGGCGAATTGATTTTTTTGGGAGACTTCAACATGGTCCCGGACGGGCATATGGACTCTTCCTCCCCCAGCCGTCATTTATACCCGACACTAAATAATTGGCTTTTTAAAAATGAACTATTTGATACATTTAGATGTCTGCAAACTACCTCCAAAGAATTCTCCCATTTTTCGGATGCGCACCAAACGGCCTCTAGAATAGACTTAATAATAACTGACGTTTTTTCTTTACCCAAATTTTCTAACGTATCTATAGGCCTTAGGTCTCTATCAGATCATGCCCCTACGTCATGTGAAATTCATATTGGTCCTCTTATTAAAAATGGATTTCTTTGGAAATGTAGATCTTCACTTATTCATAACCCCAAAAACAAAAAAATTATTGAAAAAGCTATTTCTGATTATTTTAGGGAGAACGATACCCCAGATTTATCTAATCCCTTCTCCAGCTGGTGCGCTCACAAGGCCGTCCTTCGTGGTGTACTAATGCAGATATCCTCATCTGAAAAAAAAGAAAAAAGATCAAAAATTAATTCTCTTCAAAAACTGATTAGGGAAAAAGAATTAGAGCAAATTAATCTTCCTTCCCCTTCCCCAATAATTCAAAAAGAACTCTCAAATTTAAGGGTAGAGCTAAAATCAGAAATTTCTTCCTCCTATGATGCAATTATTCGGAAATCAAAATTTAATTACTATGCGGCTCTAAATAAACCTACCCGCTTTATGGCCCGCCTAGTCAAATGTAAAAGAGCAATTAATAGAATAGATAAAATAAAAAACAATAGTGGAATAACGTTTTGCCACCCTAAAGATATAGTGAACCAGTTTGCAAATTTTTACAAAAAACTCTACAACATCAAAACTGATCCTCTAATTTCCCATCCTCACCCAGATGCAATCAACAAATTTTTATCCTCCATTAATCTACCGAAATTGAGCCCTCTGGATCACGAGTCATTGAATAAGCCTTTTTCTAACCTTGAAATTATTAACACAATAAAGCAACTTAAAGATTTCAAGGCTCCGGGTCCAGATGGGTTCATTAATGAGTATTATAAAACTTTTTGTGACCTACTTTCTTCCCCTCTCACGAAAATTTTCAATCATGCTTCCTCAATAAGCTCCTTCCCCTCAGAAATGCTGGAAGCCACCATTACCCTAATACCCAAGTCTAAGGATGAGAGAGATAATGTTAAAAATTATAGGCCCATTTCGCTAATTAACACTGATATTAAGATATATTCGAAAATTCTGGCCAATCGTTTATCGACTATTCTCCCATCTCTCATCAACGATGATCAGATTGGCTTCGTTGGTGGGAGGCAAGCAACTGATGGCTCTAGAAGACTTCTGAATATTATTAAGGTGATAAATACGGCGAAACTCCCAACTTCATTGCTTGCTTTAGACGCTGAAAAAGCTTTCGACAGGTTAAATTGGCTATACCTTAAACTCACCCTTATTAAATTCGGTTTTGATAACAAATTTCTCTCTTCAATTATGGCCCTCTATTCTAACCCCCAAGCAAAAATTTATGTTAACAATTATCTCTCAAATCCAATCCCTATCACAAATGGTACTAGACAGGGTTGCCCACTTTCCCCCCTTCTCTTTGTCCTGGCTATGGAGCCTTTGGCACAGAGGATTAGAGAAAACACTGACATTAGGGGGATTTCTACCCCATCTCGAGAATTTAAAATTGGCCTCTTTGCAGATGATGTTATGCTTTCCTTGCTGGACCCAGTAAATTCGGTTGCGGAAGTTTCGAAGGTTCTAGAACTATTCTCTCAGATTTCTTATTTTAAGATCAATAATGAGAAGTCTAAACTTTTAAACATTAATCTGGACCGTCAGACGAGAGAGGTTTTACACTCGAGATTTTCCTTCGGTTTGGCTAAACGCAATCTGACTTATTTGGGGATCAGTATTGGTAAAACTATTAACTCAACAATTTCTGACAACCTGGTTCTGATTGAGGATATCGTCCGTGGAGATTTGATGGAATTTTTGAAAAGAGATTTGTCATGGTGGGGTAGAGTCCTCTCTATTAAGATGTTTGTTCTACCCAAAATCTTGTATTTTTTCCGCAACTTACCTTTAACTATTTCTCACATCTTTATTCAAAAAATTCAAAATCAGATTAATTCCTATGTCTGGGATAATAAACGTGCGAGGATATCTGCAGATATATTGTACAAGAATAAGTGCAACGGAGGTCTGAGCCACCCTAATATTTCCGCTTACTATTTGGCAAACCTCATCAAACAGAGCAGTAATTGGTTTAATTCTGACAGTCCCCCAGCTTGGATGACTCTGGAGACCTTCTTAAATAATGGTTCTTCTCCCCGTGAATTGTTACTTAGGCATCTCTTTAAACAGTGCACTCATGATTCTTCCCATCCTATTTTCCAGGCGATTATTGACGCCTGGAAAAAAATCGCCAAAAGAAAGAAAAAGAGTCCCCTAAGAGATTCTGATAGGGATAAGTTTTCTTTTGTCAAAAATTTTCCAATTGGTTTTGTTGCTGATCTGTATAACTCTTCCATTCCAGATCAATGGGACAATAAAGGGTTATGGAAAATTGGAGACTTCTATGAAGCTTCTGCCTTTATTCCTTTCCAAACTCTTAAAAAAAGATTCAACTTACCTTCCTCTGATTTCTTTTTATACTCTCATTTAAAGAGCATTATTCTGGAATTTATTTCTGGTAAACTTATTGTTTCTGAAACCTCGGTGAACCTGTTAAGCAATCCATCCCACAAAATTTTTTGGAGCCTGAGACACATATATAACAGCTTCAATAATGATCTTTCCTTCCAAAAACACCTCTACATGATACGCTGGGAAAAAGATCTAAAACTCAATTTCCAATCCGATCAATGGGAGAGTGCTGTTCTTTTTTCTCAGGCCTCTAATATATCTATGCCCTTACAAGAGGCTTACTTCAAAATTCTAACCAGATGGTATTACACTCCAATCAGGCTTCACCATATAAAGCCCAGCAACTCTCCCCTTTGTTGGAGGGAGTGCGGCCTTAGGGGAGATCTTTTACATCTCTTTTGGAGCTGCCCTAAAATCCGGAATCTATGGGCTCAGATCTCTTCTTTGGTAGATGACCTTTTAGGCAGACCTGTAGTATTGACCCCTCAAATGGCTTTACTATCCTTAGATCTTGAACCATATAAGTCGTTTGAAAGATCTTTGGTGATTCACTTATTTTCAGTGTGTAGGAACGCATTGGCTTTTTATTGGAGAAAGTCACATGTCCCCACTTTGGAGGACTTAGTTGATAAGATGAATCTCCATAGATTATTTGAACTAAGATTTGCCCTTATCAACAATAATTTACTTAAATTTTCTAGGAAGTGGGATATTTGGCTCACTAAATTCCCTCAACCCTCTCATAATGCTGGAACATCTTAATGTGTGTCGTGTTTAGCTCATTAATATGTTTAATTTTTGCTAATGATAGTAATGTGTGTTTAAAGTGTTCAAATTTCTGTATTATCGTATATACTATTTGACGAACAAATTTCTCCCATCTTTCCTGATTATCCATTCCTGTTTGTTCCCTTTCCCTTTCCCATCCCTCAGAATTTTTCCCTTATTATGAATATTCTTTTGTCACTACTTTTGTGCTACGTGTGTTATTCCCCTGTTAAATTGTTTATTAAAAATAAAAAAAATATGGTAAAACAAAGAGAGTGAGATGCCAGCTCCTTTCATTCAGTCAGTAGCTTCAAACATTTCTGGTATATGAAAAACATGTTTTTCAATGGCAAAAATCAATGAATATTGTAAATGCACAAACAGTAATATCTCCACATTGCACGGTGCAATTCTGAAATTTTTAGCTTTTTCCTGTTAATCCTAGCATGATAAAGAAGATTCAAAGAGAGTGAGATGCCAGCTCCTTTCATTCAGTCAGTAGCTTCAAACATTTCTGGACGTTTTTCAATGGCAAAAATCAATGAATATTGTAAATGCACAAACAGTAATATCTCCACATTGCACGGTGCAATTCTGAAATTTTTAGCTTTTTCCTGTTAATCCTAGCATGATAAAGAAGATTCAAAGAGAGTGAGATGCCAGCTCCTTTCATTCAGTCAGTAGCTTCAAACATTTCTGGACGTTTTTCAATGGCAAAAATCAATGAATATTGTAAATGCACAAACAGTAATATCTCCACATTGCACGGTGCAATTCTGAAATTTTTAGCTTTTTCCTGTTAATCCTAGCATGATAAAGAAGATTCAAAGAGAGTGAGATGCCAGCTCCTTTCATTCAGTCAGTAGCTTCAAACATTTCTGGTATATGAAAAACATGTTTTTCAATGGCAAAAATCAATGAATATTGTAAATGCACAAACAGTAATATCTCCACATTGCACGGTGCAATTCTGAAATTTTTAGCTTTTTCCTGTTAATCCTAGCATGATAAAGAAGATTCAAAGAGAGTGAGATGCCAGCTCCTTTCATTCAGTCAGTAGCTTCAAACATTTCTGGACGTTTTTCAATGGCAAAAATCAATGAATATTGTAAATGCACAAACAGTAATATCTCCACATTGCACGGTGCAATTCTGAAATTTTTAGCTTTTTCCTGTTAATCCTAGCATGATAAAGAAGATTCAAAGAGAGTGAGATGCCAGCTCCTTTCATTCAGTCAGTAGCTTCAAACATTTCTGGACGTTTTTCAATGGCAAAAATCAATGAATATTGTAAATGCACAAACAGTAATATCTCCACATTGCACGGTGCAATTCTGAAATTTTTAGCTTTTTCCTGTTAATCCTAGCATGATAAAGAAGATTCAAAGAGAGTGAGATGCCAGCTCCTTTCATTCAGTCAGTAGCTTCAAACATTTCTGGACGTTTTTCAATGGCAAAAATCAATGAATATTGTAAATGCACAAACAGTAATATCTCCACATTGCACGGTGCAATTCTGAAATTTTTAGCTTTTTCCTGTTAATCCTAGCATGATAAAGAAGATTCAAAGAGAGTGAGATGCCAGCTCCTTTCATTCAGTCAGTAGCTTCAAACATTTCTGGTATATGAAAAACATGTTTTTCAATGGCAAAAATCAATGAATATTGTAAATGCACAAACAGTAATATCTCCACATTGCACGGTGCAATTCTGAAATTTTTAGCTTTTTCCTGTTAATCCTAGCATGATAAAGAAGATTCAAAGAGAGTGAGATGCCAGCTCCTTTCATTCAGTCAGTAGCTTCAAACATTTCTGGACGTTTTTCAATGGCAAAAATCAATGAATATTGTAAATGCACAAACAGTAATATCTCCACATTGCACGGTGCAATTCTGAAATTTTTAGCTTTTTCCTGTTAATCCTAGCATGATAAAGAAGATTCAAAGAGAGTGAGATGCCAGCTCCTTTCATTCAGTCAGTAGCTTCAAACATTTCTGGTATATGAAAAACATGTTTTTCAATGGCAAAAATCAATGAATATTGTAAATGCACAAACAGTAATATCTCCACATTGCACGGTGCAATTCTGAAATTTTTAGCTTTTTCCTGTTAATCCTAGCATGATAAAGAAGATTCAAAGAGAGTGAGATGCCAGCTCCTTTCATTCAGTCAGTAGCTTCAAACATTTCTGGACGTTTTTCAATGGCAAAAATCAATGAATATTGTAAATGCACAAACAGTAATATCTCCACATTGCACGGTGCAATTCTGAAATTTTTAGCTTTTTCCTGTTAATCCTAGCATGATAAAGAAGATTCAAAGAGAGTGAGATGCCAGCTCCTTTCATTCAGTCAGTAGATTCAAACATTTCTGGACGTTTTTCAATGGCAAAAATCAATGAATATTGTAAATGCACAAACAGTAATATCTCCACATTGCACAGTGCAATTCTGAAATTTTTAGCTTTTTCCTGTTAATCCTAGCATGATAAAGAAGATTCAAAGAGAGTGAGATGCCAGCTCCTTTCATTCAGTCAGTAGCTTCAAACATTTCTGGTATATGAAAAACATGTTTTTCAATGGCAAAAATCAATGAATATTGTAAATGCACAAACAGTAATATCTCCACATTGCACGGTGCAATTCTGAAATTTTTAGCTTTTTCCTGTTAATCCTAGCATGATAAAGAAGATTCAAAGAGAGTGAGATGCCAGCTCCTTTCATTCAGTCAGTAGCTTCAAACATTTCTGGACGTTTTTCAATGGCAAAAATCAATGAATATTGTAAATGCACAAACAGTAATATCTCCACATTGCACGGTGCAATTCTGAAATTTTTAGCTTTTTCCTGTTAATCCTAGCATGATAAAGAAGATTCAAAGAGAGTGAGATGCCAGCTCCTTTCATTCAGTCAGTAGCTTCAAACATTTCTGGACGTTTTTCAATGGCAAAAATCAATGAATATTGTAAATGCACAAACAGTAATATCTCCACATTGCACGGTGCAATTCTGAAATTTTTAGCTTTTTCCTGTTAATCCTAGCATGATAAAGAAGATTCAAAGAGAGTGAGATGCCAGCTCCTTTCATTCAGTCAGTAGCTTCAAACATTTCTGGACGTTTTTCAATGGCAAAAATCAATGAATATTGTAAATGCACAAACAGTAATATCTCCACATTGCACGGTGCAATTCTGAAATTTTTAGCTTTTTCCTGTTAATCCTAGCATGATAAAGAAGATTCAAAGAGAGTGAGATGCCAGCTCCTTTCATTCAGTCAGTAGCTTCAAACATTTCTGGACGTTTTTCAATGGCAAAAATCAATGAATATTGTAAATGCACAAACAGTAATATCTCCACATTGCACGGTGCAATTCTGAAATTTTTAGCTTTTTCCTGTTAATCCTAGCATGATAAAGAAGATTCAAAGAGAGTGAGATGCCAGCTCCTTTCATTCAGTCAGTAGCTTCAAACATTTCTGGACGTTTTTCAATGGCAAAAATCAATGAATATTGTAAATGCACAAACAGTAATATCTCCACATTGCACGGTGCAATTCTGAAATTTTTAGCTTTTTCCTGTTAATCCTAGCATGATAAAGAAGATTCAAAGAGAGTGAGATGCCAGCTCCTTTCATTCAGTCAGTAGCTTCAAACATTTCTGGACGTTTTTCAATGGCAAAAATCAATGAATATTGTAAATGCACAAACAGTAATATCTCCACATTGCACGGTGCAATTCTGAAATTTTTAGCTTTTTCCTGCTAATCCTAGCATGATAAAGAAGATTCAAAGAGAGTGAGATGCCAGCTCCTTTCATTCAGTCAGTAGCTTCAAACATTTCTGGTATATGAAAAACATGTTTTTCAATGGCAAAAATCAATGAATATTGTAAATGCACAAACAGTAATATCTCCACATTGCACGGTGCAATTCTGAAATTTTTAGCTTTTTCCTGTTAATCCTAGCATGATAAAGAAGATTCAAAGAGAGTGAGATGCCAGCTCCTTTCATTCAGTCAGTAGCTTCAAACATTTCTGGTATATGAAAAACATGTTTTTCAATGGCAAAAATCAATGAATATTGTAAATGCACAAACAGTAATATCTCCACATTGCACGGTGCAATTCTGAAATTTTTAGCTTTTTCCTGTTAATCCTAGCATGATAAAGAAGATTCAAAGAGAGTGAGATGCCAGCTCCTTTCATTCAGTCAGTAGCTTCAAACATTTCTGGACGTTTTTCAATGGCAAAAATCAATGAATATTGTAAATGCACAAACAGTAATATCTCCACATTGCACGGTGCAATTCTGAAATTTTTAGCTTTTTCCTGTTAATCCTAGCATGATAAAGAAGATTCAAAGAGAGTGAGATGCCAGCTCCTTTCATTCAGTCAGTAGCTTCAAACATTTCTGGTATATGAAAAACATGTTTTTCAATGGCAAAAATCAATGAATATTGTAAATGCACAAACAGTAATATCTCCACATTGCACGGTGCAATTCTGAAATTTTTAGCTTTTTCCTGTTAATCCTAGCATGATAAAGAAGATTCAAAGAGAGTGAGATGCCAGCTCCTTTCATTCAGTCAGTAGCTTCAAACATTTCTGGACGTTTTTCAATGGCAAAAATCAATGAATATTGTAAATGCACAAACAGTAATATCTCCACATTGCACGGTGCAATTCTGAAATTTTTAGCTTTTTCCTGTTAATCCTAGCATGATAAAGAAGATTCAAAGAGAGTGAGATGCCAGCTCCTTTCATTCAGTCAGTAGCTTCAAACATTTCTGGACGTTTTTCAATGGCAAAAATCAATGAATATTGTAAATGCACAAACAGTAATATCTCCACATTGCACAGTGCAATTCTGAAATTTTTAGCTTTTTCCTGTTAATCCTAGCATGATAAAGAAGATTCAAAGAGAGTGAGATGCCAGCTCCTTTCATTCAGTCAGTAGCTTCAAACATTTCTGGTATATGAAAAACATGTTTTTCAATGGCAAAAATCAATGAATATTGTAAATGCACAAACAGTAATATCTCCACATTGCACGGTGCAATTCTGAAATTTTTAGCTTTTTCCTGTTAATCCTAGCATGATAAAGAAGATTCAAAGAGAGTGAGATGCCAGCTCCTTTCATTCAGTCAGTAGCTTCAAACATTTCTGGACGTTTTTCAATGGCAAAAATCAATGAATATTGTAAATGCACAAACAGTAATATCTCCACATTGCACGGTGCAATTCTGAAATTTTTAGCTTTTTCCTGTTAATCCTAGCATGATAAAGAAGATTCAAAGAGAGTGAGATGCCAGCTCCTTTCATTCAGTCAGTAGCTTCAAACATTTCTGGACGTTTTTCAATGGCAAAAATCAATGAATATTGTAAATGCACAAACAGTAATATCTCCACATTGCACGGTGCAATTCTGAAATTTTTAGCTTTTTCCTGTTAATCCTAGCATGATAAAGAAGATTCAAAGAGAGTGAGATGCCAGCTCCTTTCATTCAGTCAGTAGCTTCAAACATTTCTGGACGTTTTTCAATGGCAAAAATCAATGAATATTGTAAATGCACAAACAGTAATATCTCCACATTGCACGGTGCAATTCTGAAATTTTTAGCTTTTTCCTGTTAATCCTAGCATGATAAAGAAGATTCAAAGAGAGTGAGATGCCAGCTCCTTTCATTCAGTCAGTAGCTTCAAACATTTCTGGACGTTTTTCAATGGCAAAAATCAATGAATATTGTAAATGCACAAACAGTAATATCTCCACATTGCACGGTGCAATTCTGAAATTTTTAGCTTTTTCCTGTTAATCCTAGCATGATAAAGAAGATTCAAAGAGAGTGAGATGCCAGCTCCTTTCATTCAGTCAGTAGCTTCAAACATTTCTGGACGTTTTTCAATGGCAAAAATCAATGAATATTGTAAATGCACAAACAGTAATATCTCCACATTGCACGGTGCAATTCTGAAATTTTTAGCTTTTTCCTGTTAATCCTAGCATGATAAAGAAGATTCAAAG
>NW_027371707.1:0-2500 GCF_046119375.1 Phyllobates terribilis
TTTTGCGGGTCCTGGAAGTCAAAATTGTGACTTCTGAAAACGACTAAGTATCAAGGACTCATCGCGCGAATCGCTCTGGAACTGAAATCGGATGCGCGCACTGACATGCTCCCCTCTCTGGAAGTCTGACACAAGTTGAAAAATTTTCTAAGTCCCCAAAAATTTTTTTTTTCAACTTTTTTTCAATTTTCCCCCTGTGGGATATATATTTTACCCACACTTTTGGAGCCCTCCTGGGATGCCCTCTAACATACTAGAACCTCATTTTGTGGAAGTTTTCACAAAATTGTGAAATTTTCCAAAAAGTCAGAAATTTTGCAAAAACGACTAAGTATCAAGGACTCATCGCGCGAATCGCTCTGGAACTGAAATCGGATGCGCGCACTGACACGCTCCCCTGTCTGGAAGTCTGACAAAAGTTGAAAAATTTTCTAAGTCCCCAAAAATTTTTTTTTTCAACTTTTTTTCAATTTTCCCCCTGTGGGATATATATTTTACCCACACTTTTGGAGCCCTCCTGGGATGCCCTCTAACATACTAGAACCTCATTTTGTGGAAGTTTTCACAAAATTGTGAAATTTTCCAAAAAGTCAGAAATTTTGCAAAAACGACTAAGTATCAAGGACTCATCGCGCGAATCGCTCTGGAACTGAAATCGGATGCGCGCACTGACATGCTCCCCTCTCTGGAAGTCTGACACATGTGTGAAAATTTTCTAAGTCCCCAAAAATTTTTTTTTTCAACTTTTTTTCAATTTTCCCCCTGTGGGATATATATTTTACCCACACTTTTGGAGCCCTCCTGGGATGCCCTCTAACATACTAGAACCTCATTTTGTGGAAGTTTTCACAAAATTGTGAAATTTTCAAAAAGTCAGAAATTTTGCCAAAAACGACTAAGTATCAAGGACTCATCGCGCGAATCGCTCTGGAACTGAAATCGGATGCGCGCACTGACACGCTCCCCTGTCTGGAAGTCTGACAAAAGTTGAAAAATTTTCTAAGTCCCCAAAAATTTTTTTTTTCAACTTTTTTTCAATTTTCCCCCTGTGGGATATATATTTTACCCACACTTTTGGAGCCCTCCTGGGATGCCCTCTAACATACTAGAACCTCATTTTGTGGAAGTTTTCACAAAATTGTGAAATTTTCCAAAAAGTCAGAAATTTTGCAAAAACGACTAAGTATCAAGGACTCATCGCGCGAATCGCTCTGGAACTGAAATCGGATGCGCGCACTGACATGCTCCCCTCTCTGGAAGTCTGACACATGTGTGAAAATTTTCTAAGTCCCCAAAAATTTTTTTTTTCAACTTTTTTTCAATTTTCCCCCTGTGGGATATATATTTTACCCACACTTTTGGAGCCCTCCTGGGATGCCCTCTAACATACTAGAACCTCATTTTGTGGAAGTTTTCACAAAATTGTGAAATTTTCAAAAAGTCAGAAATTTTGCCAAAAACGACTAAGTATCAAGGACTCATCGCGCGAATCGCTCTGGAACTGAAATCGGATGCGCGCACTGACACGCTCCCCTGTCTGGAAGTCTGACAAAAGTTGAAAAATTTTCTAAGTCCCCAAAAATTTTTTTTTTCAACTTTTTTTCAATTTTCCCCCTGTGGGATATATATTTTACCCACACTTTTGGAGCCCTCCTGGGATGCCCTCTAACATACTAGAACCTCATTTTGTGGAAGTTTTCACAAAATTGTGAAATTTTCCAAAAAGTCAGAAATTTTGCAAAAACGACTAAGTATCAAGGACTCATCGCGCGAATCGCTCTGGAACTGAAATCGGATGCGCGCACTGACATGCTCCCCTGTCTGGAAGTCTGACAAAAGTTGAAAAATTTTCTAAGTCCCCAAAAATTTTTTTTTTCAACTTTTTTTCAATTTTCCCCCTGTGGGATATATATTTTACCCACACTTTTGGAGCCCTCCTGGGATGCCCTCTAACATACTAGAACCTCATTTTGTGGAAGTTTTCACAAAATTGTGAAATTTTCCAAAAAGTCAGAAATTTTGCAAAAACGACTAAGTATCAAGGACTCATCGCGCGAATCGCTCTGGAACTGAAATCGGATGCGCGCACTGACATGCTCCCCTCTCTGGAAGTCTGACACATGTGTGAAAATTTTCTAAGTCCCCAAAAATTTTTTTTTTCAACTTTTTTTCAATTTTCCCCCTGTGGGATATATATTTTACCCACACTTTTGGAGCCCTCCTGGGATGCCCTCTAACATACTAGAACCTCATTTTGTGGAAGTTTTCACAAAATTGTGAAATTTTCCAAAAAGTCAGAAATTTTGCAAAAACGACTAAGTATCAAGGACTCATCGCGCGAATCGCTCTGGAACTGAAATCGGATGCGCGCACTGACATGCTCCCCTCTCTGGAAGTCTGACACAAGTTGAAAAATTTTCTAAGTCCCCAAAAATTTTTTTTTTCAACTTTTTTTCAATTTTCCCCCTGTGGGATATATATTTTACCCACACTTTTGGAG
>NW_027371707.1:12500-15000 GCF_046119375.1 Phyllobates terribilis
GACCTCCAGCCGAACAGGGACTCATAGCCAAAACGCATACCCAGGCCTACGGAGGTGAAAACCAGCTTAAATGAGTCAAAATGTGTCGGGGCTGAGAGGTACCTCTCTCTCATATATTCTGCCGGTGGTGTGCAAAACTGGGTCTTTGCATGGAGTGTCACCCTATACCCACTTTAGGGACGCATGCAAAAAAGTGCCCGATCGCCTGGAACTGTCAGGCGGATTCGGCTCCCTGGAATTTCCTCATTCTGGTTCTTTTTCACTTTTTGTCTCTTTTGCGACATCTAGTGGGCAGGCTGCATTACTGCAACCGGGGACACCTCAAAACGCTTGGAACTGGGGAGCGGGCTCAATTTACAAACGTTTTGCGGGTCCTGGAAGTCAAAATTGTGACTTCTGAAAACGACTAAGTATCAAGGACTCATCGCGCGAATCGCTCTGGAACTGAAATCGGATGCGCGCACTGACATGCTCCCCTCTCTGGAAGTCTGACACAAGTTGAAAAATTTTCTAAGTCCCCAAAAATTTTTTTTTTCAACTTTTTTTCAATTTTCCCCCTGTGGGATATATATTTTACCCACACTTTTGGAGCCCTCCTGGGATGCCCTCTAACATACTAGAACCTCATTTTGTGGAAGTTTTCACAAAATTGTGAAATTTTCCAAAAAGTCAGAAATTTTGCAAAAACGACTAAGTATCAAGGACTCATCGCGCGAATCGCTCTGGAACTGAAATCGGATGCGCGCACTGACATGCTCCCCTCTCTGGAAGTCTGACACATGTGTGAAAATTTTCTAAGTCCCCAAAAATTTTTTTTTTCAACTTTTTTTCAATTTTCCCCCTGTGGGATATATATTTTACCCACACTTTTGGAGCCCTCCTGGGATGCCCTCTAACATACTAGAACCTCATTTTGTGGAAGTTTTCACAAAATTGTGAAATTTTCCAAAAAGTCAGAAATTTTGCAAAAACGACTAAGTATCAAGGACTCATCGCGCGAATCGCTCTGGAACTGAAATCGGATGCGCGCACTGACATGCTCCCCTCTCTGGAAGTCTGACACATGTGTGAAAATTTTCTAAGTCCCCAAAAATTTTTTTTTTCAACTTTTTTTCAATTTTCCCCCTGTGGGATATATATTTTACCCACACTTTTGGAGCCCTCCTGGGATGCCCTCTAACATACTAGAACCTCATTTTGTGGAAGTTTTCACAAAATTGTGAAATTTTCAAAAAGTCAGAAATTTTGCCAAAAACGACTAAGTATCAAGGACTCATCGCGCGAATCGCTCTGGAACTGAAATCGGATGCGCGCACTGACACGCTCCCCTGTCTGGAAGTCTGACAAAAGTTGAAAAATTTTCTAAGTCCCCAAAAATTTTTTTTTTCAACTTTTTTTCAATTTTCCCCCTGTGGGATATATATTTTACCCACACTTTTGGAGCCCTCCTGGGATGCCCTCTAACATACTAGAACCTCATTTTGTGGAAGTTTTCACAAAATTGTGAAATTTTCCAAAAAGTCAGAAATTTTGCAAAAACGACTAAGTATCAAGGACTCATCGCGCGAATCGCTCTGGAACTGAAATCGGATGCGCGCACTGACATGCTCCCCTCTCTGGAAGTCTGACACATGTGTGAAAATTTTCTAAGTCCCCAAAAATTTTTTTTTTCAACTTTTTTTCAATTTTCCCCCTGTGGGATATATATTTTACCCACACTTTTGGAGCCCTCCTGGGATGCCCTCTAACATACTAGAACCTCATTTTGTGGAAGTTTTCACAAAATTGTGAAATTTTCAAAAAGTCAGAAATTTTGCCAAAAACGACTAAGTATCAAGGACTCATCGCGCGAATCGCTCTGGAACTGAAATCGGATGCGCGCACTGACACGCTCCCCTGTCTGGAAGTCTGACAAAAGTTGAAAAATTTTCTAAGTCCCCAAAAATTTTTTTTTTCAACTTTTTTTCAATTTTCCCCCTGTGGGATATATATTTTACCCACACTTTTGGAGCCCTCCTGGGATGCCCTCTAACATACTAGAACCTCATTTTGTGGAAGTTTTCACAAAATTGTGAAATTTTCCAAAAAGTCAGAAATTTTGCAAAAACGACTAAGTATCAAGGACTCATCGCGCGAATCGCTCTGGAACTGAAATCGGATGCGCGCACTGACATGCTCCCCTGTCTGGAAGTCTGACAAAAGTTGAAAAATTTTCTAAGTCCCCAAAAATTTTTTTTTTCAACTTTTTTTCAATTTTCCCCCTGTGGGATATATATTTTACCCACACTTTTGGAGCCCTCCTGGGATGCCCTCTAACATACTAGAACCTCATTTTGTGGAAGTTTTCACAAAATTGTGAAATTTTCCAAAAAGTCAGAAATTTTGCAAAAACGACTAAGTATCAAGGACTCATCGCGCGAATCGCTCTGGAACTGAAATCGGATGCGCGCACTGACACGCTCCCCTGTCTGGAAGTCTGACAAAAGTTGAAAAATTTTCT
>NW_027371708.1:0-24174 GCF_046119375.1 Phyllobates terribilis
GCCAGCTCCTTTCATTCAGTCAGTAGCTTCAAACATTTCTGGGTTTATGAAAAACATGTTTTTCCATGGCAAAAATCAATGAATATTGTAACTGCACAAACAGTAATATCTCCACATTGCACGGTGCAATTCTGAAATTTTTAGCTTTTTCCTGTTAATCCTAGCATGATAAAGAAGATTCAAAGAGAGTGAGATGCCAGCTCCTTTCATTCAGTCAGTAGCTTCAAACATTTCTGGTATATGAAAAACATGTTTTTCAATGGCAAAAATCAATGAATATTGTAAATGCACAAACAGTAATATCTCCACATTGCAAGGTGCAATTCTGAAATTTTTTGCTTTTTCCTGCTAATCCTAGCATGATAAAGAAGATTCAAAGAGAGTGAGATGCCAGCTCCTTTCATTCAGTCAGTAGCTTCAAACATTTCTGGTATATGAAAAACATGTTTTTCAATGGCAAAAATCAATGAATATTGTAAATGCACAAACAGTAATATCTCCACATTGCACGGTGCAATTCTGAAATTTTTAGCTTTTTCCTGTTAATCCTAGCATGATAAAGATTCAAAGAGAGTGAGATGCCAGCTCCTTTCATTCAGTCAGTAGCTTCAAACATTTCTGGTATATGAAAAACATGTTTTCAATGGCAAAAATCAATGAATATTGTAAATGCACAAACAGTAATATCTCCACATTGCAAGGTGCAATTCTGAAATTTTTTGCTTTTTCCTGTTAATCCTAGCATGATAAAGAAGATTCAAAGAGAGTGAGATGCCAGCTCCTTTCATTCAGTCAGTAGCTTCAAACATTTCTGGTATATGAAAAACATGTTTTTCAATGGCAAAAATCAATGAATATTGTAAATGCACAAACAGTAATATCTCCACATTGCAAGGTGCAATTCTGAAATTTTTGCTTTTTCCTGCTAATCCTAGCATGATAAAGAAGATTCAAAGAGAGTGAGATGCCAGCTCCTTTCATTCAGTCAGTAGCTTCAAACATTTCTGGTATATGAAAAACATGTTTTTCAATGGCAAAAATCAATGAATATTGTAAATGCACAAACAGTAATATCTCCACATTGCACGGTGCAATTCTGAAATTTTTAGCTTTTTCCTGTTAATCCTAGCATGATAAAGAAGATTCAAAGAGAGTGAGATGCCAGCTCCTTTCATTCAGTCAGTAGCTTCAAACATTTCTGGTATATGAAAAACATGTTTTTCAATGGCAAAAATCAATGAATATTGTAAATGCACAAACAGTAATATCTCCACATTGCAAGGTGCAATTCTGAAATTTTTTGCTTTTTCCTGCTAATCCTAGCATGATAAAGAAGATTCAAAGAGAGTGAGATGCCAGCTCCTTTCATTCAGTCAGTAGCTTCAAACATTTCTGGTATATGAAAAACATGTTTTTCAATGGCAAAAATCAATGAATATTGTAAATGCACAAACAGTAATATCTCCACATTGCACGGTGCAATTCTGAAATTTTTAGCTTTTTCCTGTTAATCCTAGCATGATAAAGAAGATTCAAAGAGAGTGAGATGCCAGCTCCTTTCATTCAGTCATTAGCTTCAAACATTTCTGGTATATGAAAAACATGTTTTTCAATGGCAAAAATCAATGAATATTGTAAATGCACAAACAGTAATATCTCCACATTGCACGGTGCAATTCTGAAATTTTTAGCTTTTTCCTGTTAATCCTAGCATGATAAAGAAGATTCAAAGAGAGTGAGATGCCAGCTCCTTTCATTCAGTCAGTAGCTTCAAACATTTCTGGTATATGAAAAACATGTTTTTCAATGGCAAAAATCAATGAATATTGTAAATGCACAAACAGTAATATCTCCACATTGCAAGGTGCAATTCTGAAATTTTTTGCTTTTTCCTGTTAATCCTAGCATGATAAAGAAGATTCAAAGAGAGTGAGATGCCAGCTCCTTTCATTCAGTCAGTAGCTTCAAACATTTCTGGTATATGAAAAACATGTTTTTCAATGGCAAAAATCAATGAATATTGTAAATGCACAAACAGTAATATCTCCACATTGCAAGGTGCAATTCTGAAATTTTTTGCTTTTTCCTGCTAATCCTAGCATGATAAAGAAGATTCAAAGAGAGTGAGATGCCAGCTCCTTTCATTCAGTCAGTAGCTTCAAACATTTCTGGTATATGAAAAACATGTTTTTCAATGGCAAAAATCAATGAATATTGTAAATGCACAAACAGTAATATCTCCACATTGCACGGTGCAATTCTGAAATTTTTAGCTTTTTCCTGTTAATCCTAGCATGATAAAGAAGATTCAAAGAGAGTGAGATGCAGCTCCTTTCATTCAGTCAGTAGCTTCAAACATTTCTGGTATATGAAAAACATGTTTTTCAATGGCAAAAATCAATGAATATTGTAAATGCACAAACAGTAATATCTCCACATTGCAAGGTGCAATTCTGAAATTTTTTGCTTTTTCCTGCTAATCCTAGCATGATAAAGAAGATTCAAAGAGAGTGAGATGCCAGCTCCTTTCATTCAGTCAGTAGCTTCAAACATTTCTGGTATATGAAAAACATGTTTTTCAATGGCAAAAATCAATGAATATTGTAAATGCACAAACAGTAATATCTCCACATTGCACGGTGCAATTCTGAAATTTTTAGCTTTTTCCTGTTAATCCTAGCATGATAAAGAAGATTCAAAGAGAGTGAGATGCCAGCTCCTTTCATTCAGTCAGTAGCTTCAAACATTTCTGGTATATGAAAAACATGTTTTTCAATGGCAAAAATCAATGAATATTGTAAATGCACAAACAGTAATATCTCCACATTGCAAGGTGCAATTCTGAAATTTTTTGCTTTTTCCTGTTAATCCTAGCATGATAAAGAAGATTCAAAGAGAGTGAGATGCCAGCTCCTTTCATTCAGTCAGTAGCTTCAAACATTTCTGGTATATGAAAAACATGTTTTTCAATGGCAAAAATCAATGAATATTGTAAATGCACAAACAGTAATATCTCCACATTGCAAGGTGCAATTCTGAAATTTTTTGCTTTTTTCCTGCTAATCCTAGCATGATAAAGAAGATTCAAAGAGAGTGAGATGCCAGCTCCTTTCATTCAGTCAGTAGCTTCAAACATTTCTGGTATATGAAAAACATGTTTTTCAATGGCAAAAATCAATGAATATTGTAAATGCACAAACAGTAATATCTCCACATTGCACGGTGCAATTCTGAAATTTTTAGCTTTTTCCTGTTAATCCTAGCATGATAAAGAAGATTCAAAGAGAGTGAGATGCCAGCTCCTTTCATTCAGTCAGTAGCTTCAAACATTTCTGGTATATGAAAAACATGTTTTTCAATGGCAAAAATCAATGAATATTGTAAATGCACAAACAGTAATATCTCCACATTGCAAGGTGCAATTCTGAAATTTTTTGCTTTTTCCTGCTAATCCTAGCATGATAAAGAAGATTCAAAGAGAGTGAGATGCCAGCTCCTTTCATTCAGTCAGTAGCTTCAAACATTTCTGGTATATGAAAAACATGTTTTTCAATGGCAAAAATCAATGAATATTGTAAATGCACAAACAGTAATATCTCCACATTGCACGGTGCAATTCTGAAATTTTTAGCTTTTTCCTGTTAATCCTAGCATGATAAAGAAGATTCAAAGAGAGTGAGATGCCAGCTCCTTTCATTCAGTCAGTAGCTTCAAACATTTCTGGTATATGAAAAAACATGTTTTTCAATGGCAAAAATCAATGAATATTGTAAATGCACAACAGTAATATCTCCACATTGCAAGGTGCAATTCTGAAATTTTTTGCTTTTTCCTGTTAATCCTAGCATGATAAAGAAGATTCAAAGAGAGTGAGATGCCAGCTCCTTTCATTCAGTCAGTAGCTTCAACATTTCTGGTATATGAAAAACATGTTTTTCAATGGCAAAAATCAATGAATATTGTAAATGCACAAACAGTAATATCTCCACATTGCAAGGTGCAATTCTGAAATTTTTTGCTTTTTCCTGCTAATCCTAGCATGATAAAGAAGATTCAAGAGAGTGAGATGCCAGCTCCTTTCATTCAGTCAGTAGCTTCAAACATTTCTGGTATATGAAAAACATGTTTTTCAATGGCAAAAATCAATGAATATTGTAAATGCACAAACAGAGTAATATCTCCACATTGCACGGTGCAATTCTGAAATTTTTAGCTTTTTCCTGTTAATCCTAGCATGATAAAGAAGATTCAAAGAGAGTGAGATGCCAGCTCCTTTCATTCAGTCAGTAGCTTCAAACATTTCTGGTATATGAAAAACATGTTTTTCAATGGCAAAAATCAATGAATATTGTAAATGCACAAACAGTAATATCTCCACATTGCAAGGTGCAATTCTGAAATTTTTTGCTTTTTCCTGCTAATCCTAGCATGATAAAGAAGATTCAAAGAGAGTGAGATGCCAGCTCCTTTCATTCAGTCAGTAGCTTCAAACATTTCTGGAATATGAAAAACATGTTTTTCAATGGCAAAAATCAATGAATATTGTAAATGCACAAACAGTAATATCTTCACATTGCACGGTGCAATTCTGAAATTTTTAGCTTTTTCCTGTTAATCCTAGCATGATAAAGATTCAAAGAGAGTGAGATGCCAGCTCCTTTCATTCAGTCAGTAGCTTCAAACATTTCTGGTATATGAAAAACATGTTTTTCAATGGCAAAAATCAATGAATATTGTAAATGCACAAACAGTAATATCTCCACATTGCAAGGTGCAATTCTGAAATTTTTTGCTTTTTCCTGTTAATCCTAGCATGATAAAGAAGATTCAAAGAGAGTGAGATGCCAGCTCCTTTCATTCAGTCAGTAGCTTCAAACATTTCTGGTATATGAAAAACATGTTTTTCAATGGCAAAAATCAATGAATATTGTAAATGCACAAACAGTAATATCTCCACATTGCAAGGTGCAATTCTGAAATTTTTTGCTTTTTCCTGCTAATCCTAGCATGATAAAGAAGATTCAAAGAGAGTGAGATGCCAGCTCCTTTCATTCAGTCAGTAGCTTCAAACATTTCTGGTATATGAAAAACATGTTTTTCAATGGCAAAAATCAATGAATATTGTAAATGCACAAACAGTAATATCTCCACATTGCACGGTGCAATTCTGAAATTTTTAGCTTTTTCCTGTTAATCCTAGCATGATAAAGAAGATTCAAAGAGAGTGAGATGCCAGCTCCTTTCATTCAGTCAGTAGCTTCAAACATTTCTGGTATATGAAAAACATGTTTTTCAATGGCAAAAATCAATGAATATTGTAAATGCACAAACAGTAATATCTCCACATTGCAAGGTGCAATTCTGAAATTTTTTGCTTTTTCCTGCTAATCCTAGCATGATAAAGAAGATTCAAAGAGAGTGAGATGCCAGCTCCTTTCATTCAGTCAGTAGCTTCAAACATTTCTGGTATATGAAAAACATGTTTTTCAATGGCAAAAATCAATGAATATTGTAAATGCACAAACAGTAATATCTCCACATTGCACGGTGCAATTCTGAAATTTTTAGCTTTTTCCTGTTAATCCTAGCATGATAAAGAAGATTCAAAGAGAGTGAGATGCCAGGTCCTTTCATTCAGTCAGTAGCTTCAAACATTTCTGGTATATGAAAAACATGTTTTTCAATGGCAAAAATCAATGAATATTGTAAATGCACAAACAGTAATATCTCCACATTGCAAGGTGCAATTCTGAAATTTTTTGCTTTTTCCTGTTAATCCTAGCATGATAAAGAAGATTCAAAGAGAGTGAGATGCCAGCTCCTTTCATTCAGTCAGTAGCTTCAAACATTTCTGGTATATGAAAAACATGTTTTTCAATGGCAAAAATCAATGAATATTGTAAATGCACAAACAGTAATATCTCCACATTGCAAGGTGCAATTCTGAAATTTTTTGCTTTTTCTTGCTAATCCTAGCATGATAAAGAAGATTCAAAGAGAGTGAGATGCCAGCTCCTTTCATTCAGTCAGTAGCTTCAAACATTTCTGGTATATGAAAAACATGTTTTTCAATGGCAAAAATCAATGAATATTGTAAATGCACAAACAGTAATATCTCCACATTGCAAGGTGCAATTCTGAAATTTTTTGCTTTTTCCTGCTAATCCTAGCATGATAAAGAAGATTCAAAGAGAGTGAGATGCCAGCTCCTTTCATTCAGTCAGTAGCTTCAAACATTTCTGGTATATGAAAAACATGTTTTTCAATGGCAAAAATCAATGAATATTGTAAATGCACAAACAGTAATATCTCCACATTGCACGGTGCAATTCTGAAATTTTTAGCTTTTTCCTGTTAATCCTAGCATGATAAAGAAGATTCAAAGAGAGTGAGATGCCAGCTCCTTTCATTCAGTCAGTAGCTTCAAACATTTCTGGTATATGAAAAACATGTTTTTCAATGGCAAAAATCAATGAATATTGTAAATGCACAAACAGTAATATCTCCACATTGCAAGGTGCAATTCTGAAATTTTTTGCTTTTTCCTGCTAATCCTAGCATGATAAAGAAGATTCAAAGAGAGTGAGATGCCAGCTCCTTTCATTCAGTCAGTAGCTTCAAACATTTCTGGTATATGAAAAACATGTTTTTCAATGGCAAAAATCAATGAATATTGTAAATGCACAAACAGTAATATCTCCACATTGCACGGTGCAATTCTGAAATTTTTAGCTTTTTCCTGTTAATCCTAGCATGATAAAGAAGATTCAAAGAGAGTGAGATGCCAGCTCCTTTCATTCAGTCAGTAGCTTCAAACATTTCTGGTATATGAAAAACATGTTTTTCAATGGCAAAAATCAATGAATATTGTAAATGCACAAACAGTAATATCTCCACATTGCAAGGTGCAATTCTGAAATTTTTTGCTTTTTCCTGCTAATCCTAGCATGATAAAGAAGATTCAAAGAGAGTGAGATGCCAGCTCCTTTCATTCAGTCAGTAGCTTCAAACATTTCTGGTATATGAAAAACATGTTTTTCAATGGCAAAAATCAATGAATATTGTAAATGCACAAACAGTAATATCTCCACATTGCACGGTGCAATTCTGAAATTTTTAGCTTTTTCCTGTTAATCCTAGCATGATAAAGAAGATTCAAAGAGAGTGAGATGCCAGCTCCTTTCATTCAGTCAGTAGCTTCAAACATTTCTGGTATATGAAAAACATGTTTTTCAATGGCAAAAATCAATGAATATTGTAAATGCACAAACAGTAATATCTCCACATTGCAAGGTGCAATTCTGAAATTTTTTGCTTTTTCCTGTTAATCCTAGCATGATAAAGAAGATTCAAAGAGAGTGAGATGCCAGCTCCTTTCATTCAGTCAGTAGCTTCAAACATTTCTGGTATATGAAAAACATGTTTTTCAATGGCAAAAATCAATGAATATTGTAAATGCACAAACAGTAATATCTCCACATTGCAAGGTGCAATTCTGAAATTTTTTGCTTTTTCCTGCTAATCCTAGCATGATAAAGAAGATTCAAAGCGAGTGAGATGCCAGCTCCTTTCATTCAGTCAGTAGCTTCAAACATTTCTGGTATATGAAAAACATGTTTTTCAATGGCAAAAATCAATGAATATTGTAAATGCACAAACAGTAATATCTCCACATTGCACGGTGCAATTCTGAAATTTTTAGCTTTTTCCTGTTAATCCTAGCATGATAAAGAAGATTCAAAGAGAGTGAGATGCCAGCTCCTTTCATTCAGTCAGTAGCTTCAAACATTTCTGGTATATGAAAAACATGTTTTTCAATGTCAAAAATCAATGAATATTGTAAATGCACAAACAGTAATATCTCCACATTGCAAGGTGCAATTCTGAAATTTTTTGCTTTTTCCTGCTAATCCTAGCATGATAAAGAAGATTCAAAGAGAGTGAGATGCCAGCTCCTTTCATTCAGTCAGTAGCTTCAAACATTTCTGGTATATGAAAAACATGTTTTTCAATGGCAAAAATCAATGAATATTGTAAATGCACAAACAGTAATATCTCCACATTGCACGGTGCAATTCTGAAATTTTTAGCTTTTTCCTGTTAATCCTAGCATGATAAATATTCAAAGAGAGTGAGATGCCAGCTCCTTTCATTCAGTCAGTAGCTTCAAACATTTCTGGTATATGAAAAACATGTTTTTCAATGGCAAAAATCAATGAATATTGTAAATGCACAAACAGTAATATCTCCACATTGCAAGGTGCAATTCTGAAATTTTTTGCTTTTTCCTGTTAATCCTAGCATGATAAAGAAGATTCAAAGAGAGTGAGATGCCAGCTCCTTTCATTCAGTCAGCAGCTTCAAACATTTCTGGTATATGAAAAACATGTTTTTCAATGGCAAAAATCAATGAATATTGTAAATGCACAAACAGTAATATCTCCACATTGCAAGGTGCAATTCTGAAATTTTTTGCTTTTTCCTGCTAATCCTAGCATGATAAAGAAGATTCAAAGAGAGTGAGATGCCAGCTCCTTTCATTCAGTCAGTAGCTTCAAACATTTCTGGTATATGAAAAACATGTTTTTCAATGGCAAAAATCAATGAATATTGTAAATGCACAAACAGTAATATCTCCACATTGCACGGTGCAATTCTGAAATTTTTAGCTTTTTCCTGTTAATCCTAGCATGATAAAGAAGATTCAAAGAGAGTGAGATGCCAGCTCCTTTCATTCAGTCAGTAGCTTCAAACATTTCTGGTATATGAAAAACATGTTTTTCAATGGCAAAAATCAATGAATATTGTAAATGCACAAACAGTAATATCTCCACATTGCAAGGTGCAATTCTGAAATTTTTTGCTTTTTCCTGCTAATCCTAGCATGATAAAGAAGATTCAAAGAGACTGAGATGCCAGCTCCTTTCATTCAGTCAGTAGCTTCAAACATTTCTGGTATATGAAAAACATGTTTTTCAATGGCAAAAATCAATGAATATTGTAAATGCACAAACAGTAATATCTCCACATTGCACGGTGCAATTCTGAAATTTTTAGCTTTTTCCTGTTAATCCTAGCATGATAAAGAAGATTCAAAGAGAGTGAGATGCCAGCTCCTTTCATTCAGTCAGTAGCTTCAAACATTTCTGGTATATGAAAAACATGTTTTTCAATGGCAAAAATCAATGAATATTGTAAATGCACAAACAGTAATATCTCCACATTGCAAGGTGCAATTCTGAAATTTTTTGCTTTTTCCTGTTAATCCTAGCATGATAAAGAAGATTCAAAGAGAGTGAGATGCCAGCTCCTTTCATTCAGTCAGTAGCTTCAAACATTTCTGGTATATGAAAAACATGTTTTTCAATGGCAAAAATCAATGAATATTGTAAATGCACAAACAGTAATATCTCCACATTGCAAGGTGCAATTCTGAAATTTTTTGCTTTTTCCTGCTAATCCTAGCATGATAAAGAAGATTCAAAGAGAGTGAGATGCCAGCTCCTTTCATTCAGTCAGTAGCTTCAAACATTTCTGGTATATGAAAAACATGTTTTTCAATGGCAAAAATCAATGAATATTGTAAATGCACAAACAGTAATATCTCCACATTGCAAGGTGCAATTCTGAAATTTTTTGCTTTTTCCTGCTAATCCTAGCATGATAAAGAAGAATCAAAGAGAGTGAGATGCCAGCTCCTTTCATTCAGTCAGTAGCTTCAAACATTTCTGGTATATGAAAAACATGTTTTTCAATGGCAAAAATCAATGAATATTGTAAATGCACAAACAGTAATATCTCCACATTGCACGGTGCAATTCTGAAATTTTTAGCTTTTTCCTGTTAATCCTAGCATGATAAAGAAGATTCAAAGAGAGTGAGATGCCAGCTCCTTTCATTCAGTCAGTAGCTTCAAACATTTCTGGTATATGAAAAACATGTTTTTCAATGGCAAAAATCAATGAATATTGTAAATGCACAAACAGTAATATCTCCACATTGCAAGGTGCAATTCTGAAATTTTTTGCTTTTTCCTGCTAATCATAGCATGATAAAGAAGATTCAAAGAGAGTGAGATGCCAGCTCCTTTCATTCAGTCAGTAGCTTCAAACATTTCTGGTATATGAAAAACATGTTTTTCAATGGCAAAAATCAATGAATATTGTAAATGCACAAACAGTAATATCTCCACATTGCACGGTGCAATTCTGAAATTTTTAGCTTTTTCCTGTTAATCCTAGCATGATAAAGAAGATTCAAAGAGAGTGAGATGCCAGCTCCTTTCATTCAGTCATTAGCTTCAAACATTTCTGGTATATGAAAAACATGTTTTTCAATGGCAAAAATCAATGAATATTGTAAATGCACAAACAGTAATATCTCCACATTGCACGGTGCAATTCTGAAATTTTTAGCTTTTTCCTGTTAATCCTAGCATGATAAAGAAGATTCAAAGAGAGTGAGATGCCAGCTCCTTTCATTCAGTCAGTAGCTTCAAACATTTCTGGTATATGAAAAACATGTTTTTCAATGGCAAAAATCAATGAATATTGTAAATGCACAAACAGTAATATCTCCACATTGCAAGGTGCAATTCTGAAATTTTTTGCTTTTTCCTGCTAATCCTAGCATGATAAAGAAGATTCAAAGAGAGTGAGATGCCAGCTCCTTTCATTCAGTCAGTAGCTTCAAACATTTCTGGTATATGAAAAACATGTTTTTCAATGGCAAAAATCAATGAATATTGTAAATGCACAAACAGTAATATCTCCACATTGCACGGTGCAATTCTGAAATTTTTAGCTTTTTCCTGTTAATCCTAGCATGATAAAGAAGATTCAAAGAGAGTGAGATGCCAGCTCCTTTCATTCAGTCAGTAGCTTCAAACATTTCTGGTATATGAAAAACATGTTTTTCAATGGCAAAAATCAATGAATATTGTAAATGCACAAACAGTAATATCTCCACATTGCAAGGTGCAATTCTGAAATTTTTTGCTTTTTCCTGCTAATCCTAGCATGATAAAGAAGATTCAAAGAGAGTGAGATGCCAGCTCCTTTCATTCAGTCAGTAGCTTCAAACATTTCTGGTATATGAAAAACATGTTTTTCAATGGCAAAAATCAATGAATATTGTAAATGCACAAACAGTAATATCTCCACATTGCACGGTGCAATTCTGAAATTTTTAGCTTTTTCCTGTTAATCCTAGCATGATAAAGAAGATTCAAAGAGAGTGAGATGCCAGCTCCTTTCATTCAGTCAGTAGCTTCAAACATTTCTGGTATATGAAAAACATGTTTTTCAATGGCAAAAATCAATGAATATTGTAAATGCACAAACAGTAATATCTCCACATTGCAAGGTGCAATTCTGAAATTTTTTGCTTTTTCCTGTTAATCCTAGCATGATAAAGAAGATTCAAAGAGAGTGAGATGCCAGCTCCTTTCATTCAGTCAGTAGCTTCAAACATTTCTGGTATATGAAAAACATGTTTTTCAATGGCAAAAATCAATGAATATTGTAAATGCACAAACAGTAATATCTCCACATTGCAAGGTGCAATTCTGAAATTTTTTGCTTTTTCCTGCTAATCCTAGCATGATAAAGAAGATTCAAAGAGAGTGAGATGCCAGCTCCTTTCATTCAGTCAGTAGCTTCAAACATTTCTGGTATATGAAAAACATGTTTTTCAATGGCAAAAATCAATGAATATTGTAAATGCACAAACAGTAATATCTCCACATTGCACGGTGCAATTCTGAAATTTTTAGCTTTTTCCTGTTAATCCTAGCATGATAAAGAAGATTCAAAGAGAGTGAGATGCCAGCTCCTTTCATTCAGTCAGTAGCTTCAAACATTTCTGGTATATGAAAAACATGTTTTTCAATGGCAAAAATCAATGAATATTGTAAATGCACAAACAGTAATATCTCCACATTGCAAGGTGCAATTCTGAAATTTTTTGCTTTTTCCTGCTAATCCTAGCATGATAAAGAAGATTCAAAGAGAGTGAGATGCCAGCTCCTTTCATTCAGTCAGTAGCTTCAAACATTTCTGGTATATGAAAAACATGTTTTTCAATGGCAAAAATCAATGAATATTGTAAATGCACAAACAGTAATATCTCCACATTGCACGGTGCAATTCTGAAATTTTTAGCTTTTTCCTGTTAATCCTAGCATGATAAAGAAGATTCAAAGAGAGTGAGATGCCAGCTCCTTTCATTCAGTCAGTAGCTTCAAACATTTCTGGTATATGAAAAACATGTTTTTCAATGGCAAAAATCAATGAATATTGTAAATGCACAAACAGTAATATCTCCACATTGCAAAGTGCAATTCTGAAATTTTTTGCTTTTTCCTGCTAATCCTAGCATGATAAAGAAGATTCAAAGAGAGTGAGATGCCAGCTCCTTTCATTCAGTCAGTAGCTTCAAACATTTCTGGTATATGAAAAACATGTTTTTCAATGGCAAAAATCAATGAATATTGTAAATGCACAAACAGTAATATCTCCACATTGCACGGTGCAATTCTGAAATTTTTAGCTTTTTCCTGTTAATCCTAGCATGATAAAGAAGATTCAAAGAGAGTGAGATGCCAGCTCCTTTCATTCAGTCAGTAGCTTCAAACATTTCTGGTATATGAAAAACATGTTTTTCAATGGCAAAAATCAATGAATATTGTAAATGCACAAACAGTAATATCTCCACATTGCAAGGTGCAATTCTGAAATTTTTTGCTTTTTCCTGTTAATCCTAGCATGATAAAGAAGATTCAAAGAGAGTGAGATGCCAGCTCCTTTCATTCAGTCAGTAGCTTCAAACATTTCTGGTATATGAAAAACATGTTTTTCAATGGCAAAAATCAATGAATATTGTAAATGCACAAACAGTAATATCTCCACATTGCAAGGTGCAATTCTGAAATTTTTTGCTTTTTCCTGCTAATCCTAGCATGATAAAGAAGATTCAAAGAGAGTGAGATGCCAGCTCCTTTCATTCAGTCAGTAGCTTCAAACATTTCTGGTATATGAAAAACATGTTTTTCAATGGCAAAAATCAATGAATATTGTAAATGCACAAACAGTAATATCTCCACATTGCACGGTGCAATTCTGAAATTTTTAGCTTTTTCCTGTTAATCCTAGCATGATAAAGAAGATTCAAAGAGAGTGAGATGCCAGCTCCTTTCATTCAGTCAGTAGCTTCAAACATTTCTGGTATATGAAAAACATGTTTTTCAATGGCAAAAATCAATGAATATTGTAAATGCACAAACAGTAATATCTCCATATTGCAAGGTGCAATTCTGAAATTTTTTGCTTTTTCCTGCTAATCCTAGCATGATAAAGAAGATTCAAAGAGAGTGAGATGCCAGCTCCTTTCATTCAGTCAGTAGCTTCAAACATTTCTGGTATATGAAAAACATGTTTTTCAATGGCAAAAATCAATGAATATTGTAAATGCACAAACAGTAATATCTCCACATTGCACGGTGCAATTCTGAAATTTTTAGCTTTTTCCTGTTAATCCTAGCATGATAAAGAAGATTCAAAGAGAGTGAGATGCCAGCTCCTTTCATTCAGTCAGTAGCTTCAAACATTTCTGGTATATGAAAAACATGTTTTTCAATGGCAAAAATCAATGAATATTGTAAATGCACAAACAGTAATATCTCCACATTGCAAGGTGCAATTCTGAAATTTTTTGCTTTTTCCTGCTAATCCTAGCATGATAAAGAAGATTCAAAGAGAGTGAGATGCCAGCTCCTTTCATTCAGTCAGTAGCTTCAAACATTTCTGGTATATGAAAAACATGTTTTTCAATGGCAAAAATCAATGAATATTGTAAATGCACAAACAGTAATATCTCCACATTGCACGGTGCAATTCTGAAATTTTTAGCTTTTTCCTGTTAATCCTAGCATGATAAAGAAGATTCAAAGAGAGTGAGATGCCAGCTCCTTTCATTCAGTCAGTAGCTTCAAACATTTCTGGTATATGAAAAACATGTTTTTCAATGGCAAAAATCAATGAATATTGTAAATGCACAAACAGTAATATCTCCACATTGCAAGGTGCAATTCTGAATTTTTTTGCTTTTTCCTGCTAATCCTAGCATGATAAAGAAGATTCAAAGAGAGTGAGATGCCAGCTCCTTTCATTCAGTCAGTAGCTTCAAACATTTCTGGTATATGAAAAACATGTTTTTCAATGGCAAAAATCAATGAATATTGTAAATGCACAAACAGTAATATCTCCACTTTGCAAGGTGCAATTCTGAAATTTTTTGCTTTTTCCTGTTAATCCTAGCATGATAAAGAAGATTCAAAGAGAGTGAGATGCCAGCTCCTTTCATTCAGTCAGTAGCTTCAAACATTTCTGGTATATGAAAAACATGTTTTTCAATGGCAAAAATCAATGAATATTGTAAATGCACAAACAGTAATATCTCCACATTGCAAGGTGCAATTCTGAAATTTTTTGCTTTTTCCTGCTAATCCTAGCATGATAAAGAAGATTCAAAGAGAGTGAGATGCCAGCTCCTTTCATTCAGTCAGTAGCTTCAAACATTTCTGGTATATGAAAAACATGTTTTTCAATGGCAAAAATCAATGAATATTGTAAATGCACAAACAGTAATATCTCCACATTGCACGGTGCAATTCTGAAATTTTTAGCTTTTTCCTGTTAATCCTAGCATGATAAAGAAGATTCAAAGAGAGTGAGATGCCAGCTCCTTTCATTCAGTCAGTAGCTTCAAACATTTCTGGTATATGAAAAACATGTTTTTCAATGGCAAAAATCAATGAATATTGTAAATGCACAAACAGTAATATCTCCACATTGCAAGGTGCAATTCTGAAATTTTTTGCTTTTTCCTGCTAATCCTAGCATGATAAAGAAGATTCAAAGAGAGTGAGATGCCAGCTCCTTTCATTCAGTCAGTAGCTTCAAACATTTCTGGTATATGAAAAACATGTTTTTCAATGGCAAAAATCAATGAATATTGTAAATGCACAAACAGTAATATCTCCACATTGCACGGTGCAATTCTGAAATTTTTAGCTTTTTCCTGTTAATCCTAGCATGATAAAGAAGATTCAAAGAGAGTGAGATGCCAGCTCTTTTCATTCAGTCAGTAGCTTCAAACATTTCTGGTATATGAAAAACATGTTTTTCAATGGCAAAAATCAATGAATATTGTAAATGCACAAACAGTAATATCTCCACATTGCAAGGTGCAATTCTGAAATTTTTTGCTTTTTCCTGTTAATCCTAGCATGATAAAGAAGATTCAAAGAGAGTGAGATGCCAGCTCCTTTCATTCAGTCAGTAGCTTCAAACATTTCTGGTATATGAAAAACATGTTTTTCAATGGCAAAAATCAATGAATATTGTAAATGCACAAACAGTAATATCTCCACATTGCAAGGTGCAATTCTGAAATTTTTTGCTTTTTCCTGCTAATCCTAGCATGATAAAGAAGATTCAAAGAGAGTGAGATGCCAGCTCCTTTCATTCAGTCAGTAGCTTCAAACATTTCTGGTATATGAAAAACATGTTTTTCAATGGCAAAAATCAATGAATATTGTAAATGCACAAACAGTAATATCTCCACATTGCACGGTGCAATTCTGAAATTTTTAGCTTTTTCCTGTTAATCCTAGCATGATAAAGAAGATTCAAAGAGAGTGAGATGCCAGCTCCTTTCATTCAGTCAGTAGCTTCAAACATTTCTGGTATATGAAAAACATGTTTTTCAATGGCAAAAATCAATGAATATTGTAAATGCACAAACAGAAATATCTCCACATTGCAAGGTGCAATTCTGAAATTTTTTGCTTTTTCCTGTTAATCCTAGCATGATAAAGAAGATTCAAAGAGAGTGAGATGCCAGCTCCTTTCATTCAGTCAGTAGCTTCAAACATTTCTGGTATATGAAAAACATGTTTTTCAATGGCAAAAATCAATGAATATTGTAAATGCACAAACAGTAATATCTCCACATTGCAAGGTGCAATTCTGAAATTTTTTGCTTTTTCCTGCTAATCCTAGCATGATAAAGAAGATTCAAAGAGAGTGAGATGCCAGCTCCTTTCATTCAGTCAGTAGCTTCAAACATTTCTGGTATATGAAAAACATGTTTTTCAATGGCAAAAATCAATGAATATTGTAAATGCACAAACAGTAATATCTCCACATTGCACGGTGCAATTCTGAAATTTTTAGCTTTTTCCTGTTAATCCTAGCATGATAAAGAAGATTCAAAGAGAGTGAGATGCCAGCTCCTTTCATTCAGTCAGTAGCTTCAAACATTTCTGGTATATGAAAAACATGTTTTTCAATGGCAAAAATCAATGAATATTGTAAATGCACAAACAGTAATATCTCCACATTGCAAGGTGCAATTCTGAAATTTTTTGCTTTTTCCTGCTAATCCTAGCATGATAAAGAAGATTCAAAGAGAGTGAGATGCCAGCTCCTTTCATTCAGTCAGTAGCTTCAAACATTTCTGGTATATGAAAAACATGTTTTTCAATGGCAAAAATCAATGAATATTGTAAATGCACAAACAGTAATATCTCCACATTGCACGGTGCAATTCTGAAATTTTTAGCTTTTTCCTGTTAATCCTAGCATGATAAAGAAGATTCAAAGAGAGTGAGATGCCAGCTCCTTTCATTCAGTCAGTAGCTTCAAACATTTCTGGTATATGAAAAACATGTTTTTCAATGGCAAAAATCAATGAATATTGTAAATGCACAAACAGTAATATCTCCACATTGCAAGGTGCAATTCTGAAATTTTTTGCTTTTTCCTGTTAATCCTAGCATGATAAAGAAGATTCTAAGAGAGTGAGATGCCAGCTCCTTTCATTCAGTCAGTAGCTTCAAACATTTCTGGTATATGAAAAACATGTTTTTCAATGGCAAAAATCAATGAATATTGTAAATGCACAAACAATAATATCTCCACATTGCAAGGTGCAATTCTGAATTTTTTGCTTTTTCCTGCTAATCCTAGCATGATAAAGAAGATTCAAAGAGAGTGAGATGCCAGCTCCTTTCATTCAGTCAGTAGCTTCAAACATTTCTGGTATATGAAAAACATGTTTTTCAATGGCAAAAATCAATGAATATTGTAAATGCACAAACAGTAATATCTCCACATTGCACGGTGCAATTTTGAAATTTTTAGCTTTTTCCTGTTAATCCTAGCATGATAAAGAAGATTCAAAGAGAGTGAGATGCCAGCTCCTTTCATTCAGTCAGTAGCTTCAAACATTTCTGGTATATGAAAAACATGTTTTTCAATGGCAAAAATCAATGAATATTGTAAATGCACAAACAGTAATATCTCCACATTGCAAGGTGCAATTCTGAAATGTTTTGCTTTTTCCTGCTAATCCTAGCATGATAAAGAAGATTCAAAGAGAGTGAGATGCCAGCTCCTTTCATTCAGTCAGTAGCTTCAAACATTTCTGGTATATGAAAAACATGTTTTTCAATGGCAAAAATCAATGAATATTGTAAATGCACAAACAGTAATATCTCCACATTGCACGGTGCAATTCTGAAATTTTTAGCTTTTTCCTGTTAATCCTAGCATGATAAAGATTCAAAGAGAGTGAGATGCCAGCTCCTTTCATTCAGTCAGTAGCTTCAAACATTTCTGGTATATGAAAAACATGTTTTTCAATGGCAAAAATCAATGAATATTGTAAATGCACAAACAGTAATATCTCCACATTGCAAGGTGCAATTCTGAAATTTTTTGCTTTTTCCTGTTAATCCTAGCATGATAAAGAAGATTCAAAGAGAGTGAGATGCCAGCTCCTTTCATTCAGTCAGTAGCTTCAAACATTTCTGGTATATGAAAAACATGTTTTTCAATGGCAAAAATCAATGAATATTGTAAATGCACAAACAGTAATATCTCCACATTGCAAGGTGCAATTCTGAAATTTTTTGCTTTTTCCTGCTAATCCTAGCATGATAAAGAAGATTCAAAGAGAGTGAGATGCCAGCTCCTTTCATTCAGTCAGTAGCTTCAAACATTTCTGGTATATGAAAAACATGTTTTTCAATGGCAAAAATCAATGAATATTGTAAATGCACAAACAGTAATATCTCCACATTGCACGGTGCAATTCTGAAATTTTTAGCTTTTTCCTGTTAATCCTAGCATGATAAAGAAGATTCAAAGAGAGTGAGATGCCAGCTCCTTTCATTCAGTCAGTAGCTTCAAACATTTCTGGTATATGAAAAACATGTTTTTCAATGGCAAAAATCAATGAATATTGTAAATGCACAAACAGTAATATCTCCACATTGCAAGGTGCAATTCTGAAATTTTTTGCTTTTTCCTGCTAATCCTAGCATGATAAAGAAGATTCAAAGAGAGTGAGATGCCAGCTCCTTTCATTCAGTCAGTAGCTTCAAACATTTCTGGTATATGAAAAACATGTTTTTCAATGGCAAAAATCAATGAATATTGTAAATGCACAAACAGTAATATCTCCACATTGCACGGTGCAATTCTGAAATTTTTAGCTTTTTCCTGTTAATCCTAGCATGATAAAGAAGATTCAAAGAGAGTGAGATGCCAGCTCCTTTCATTCAGTCATTAGCTTCAAACATTTCTGGTATATGAAAAACATGTTTTTCAATGGCAAAAATCAATGAATATTGTAAATGCACAAACAGTAATATCTCCACATTGCACGGTGCAATTCTGAAATTTTTAGCTTTTTCCTGTTAATCCTAGCATGATAAAGAAGATTCAAAGAGAGTGAGATGCCAGCTCCTTTCATTCAGTCAGTAGCTTCAAACATTTCTGGTATATGAAAAACATGTTTTTCAATGGCAAAAATCAATGAATATTGTAAATGCACAAACAGTAATATCTCCACATTGCAAGGTGCAATTCTGAAATTTTTTGCTTTTTCCTGTTAATCCTAGCATGATAAAGAAGATTCAAAGAGAGTGAGATGCCAGCTCCTTTCATTCAGTCAGTAGCTTCAAACATTTCTGGTATATGAAAAACATGTTTTTCAATGGCAAAAATCAATGAATATTGTAAATGCACAAACAGTAATATCTCCACATTGCAAGGTGCAATTCTGAAATTTTTTGCTTTTTCCTGCTAATCCTAGCATGATAAAGAAGATTCAAAGAGAGTGAGATGCCAGCTCCTTTCATTCAGTCAGTAGCTTCAAACATTTCTGGTATATGAAAAACATGTTTTTCAATGGCAAAAATCAATGAATATTGTAAATGCACAAACAGTAATATCTCCACATTGCACGGTGCAATTCTGAAATTTTTAGCTTTTTCCTGTTAATCCTAGCATGATAAAGAAGATTCAAAGAGAGTGAGATGCCAGCTCCTTTCATTCAGTCAGTAGCTTCAAACATTTCTGGTATATGAAAAACATGTTTTTCAATGGCAAAAATCAATGAATATTGTAAATGCACAAACAGTAATATCTCCACATTGCAAGGTGCAATTCTGAAATTTTTTGCTTTTTCCTGCTAATCCTAGCATGATAAAGAAGATTCAAAGAGAGTGAGATGCCAGCTCCTTTCATTCAGTCAGTAGCTTCAAACATTTCTGGTATATGAAAAACATGTTTTTCAATGGCAAAAATCAATGAATATTGTAAATGCACAAACAGTAATATCTCCACATTGCACGGTGCAATTCTGAAATTTTTAGCTTTTTCCTGTTAATCCTAGCATGATAAAGAAGATTCAAAGAGAGTGAGATGCCAGCTCCTTTCATTCAGTCAGTAGCTTCAAACATTTCTGGTATATGAAAAACATGTTTTTCAATGGCAAAAATCAATGAATATTGTAAATGCACAAACAGTAATATCTCCACATTGCAAGGTGCAATTCTGAAATTTTTTGCTTTTTCCTGTTAATCCTAGCATGATAAAGAAGATTCAAAGAGAGTGAGATGCCAGCTCCTTTCATTCAGTCAGTAGCTTCAAACATTTCTGGTATATGAAAAACATGTTTTTCAATGGCAAAAATCAATGAATATTGTAAATGCACAAACAGTAATATCTCCACATTGCAAGGTGCAATTCTGAAATTTTTTGCTTTTTCCTGCTAATCCTAGCATGATAAAGAAGATTCAAAGAGAGTGAGATGCCAGCTCCTTTCATTCAGTCAGTAGCTTCAAACATTTCTGGTATATGAAAAACATGTTTTTCAATGGCAAAAATCAATGAATATTGTAAATGCACAAACAGTAATATCTCCACATTGCACGGTGCAATTCTGAAATTTTTAGCTTTTTCCTGTTAATCCTAGCATGATAAAGAAGATTCAAAGAGAGTGAGATGCCAGCTCCTTTCATTCAGTCAGTAGCTTCAAACATTTCTGGTATATGAAAAACATGTTTTTCAATGGCAAAAATCAATGAATATTGTAAATGCACAAACAGTAATATCTCCACATTGCAAGGTGCAATTCTGAAATTTTTTGCTTTTTACTGCTAATCCTAGCATGATAAAGAAGATTCAAAGAGAGTGAGATGCCAGCTCCTTTCATTCAGTCAGTAGCTTCAAACATTTCTGGTATATGAAAAACATGTTTTTCAATGGCAAAAATCAATGAATATTGTAAATGCACAAACAGTAATATCTCCACATTGCACGGTGCAATTCTGAAATTTTTAGCTTTTTCCTGTTAATCCTAGCATGATAAAGAAGATTCAAAGAGAGTGAGATGCCAGCTCCTTTCATTCAGTCAGTAGCTTCAAACATTTCTGGTATATGAAAAACATGTTTTTCAATGGCAAAAATCAATGAATATTGTAAATGCACAAACAGTAATATCTCCACATTGCAAGGTGCAATTCTGAAATTTTTTGCTTTTTCCTGCTAATCCTAGCATGATAAAGAAGATTCAAAGAGAGTGAGATGCCAGCTCCTTTCATTCAGTCAGTAGCTTCAAACATTTCTGGTATATGAAAAACATGTTTTTCAATGGCAAAAATCAATGAATATTGTAAATGCACAAACAGTAATATCTCCACATTGCAAGGTGCAATTCTGAAATTTTTTGCTTTTTCCTGTTAATCCTAGCATGATAAAGAAGATTCAAAGAGAGTGAGATGCCAGCTCCTTTCATTCAGTCAGTAGCTTCAAACATTTCTGGTATATGAAAAACATGTTTTTCAATGGCAAAAATCAAAGAATATTGTAAATGCACAAACAGTAATATCTCCACATTGCAAGGTGCAATTCTGAAATTTTTTGCTTTTTCCTGCTAATCCTAGCATGATAAAGAAGATTCAAAGAGAGTGAGATGCCAGCTCCTTTCATTCAGTCAGTAGCTTCAAACAATTCTGGTATATGAAAAACATGTTTTTCAATGGCAAAAATCAATGAATATTGTAAATGCACAAACAGTAATATCTCCACATTGCAAGGTGCAATTCTGAAATTTTTTGCTTTTTCCTGCTAATCCTAGCATGATAAAGAAGATTCAAAGAGAGTGAGATGCCAGCTCCTTTCATTCAGTCAGTAGCTTCAAACATTTCTGGTATATGAAAAACATGTTTTTCAATGGCAAAAATCAATGAATATTGTAAATGCACAAACAGTAATATCTCCACATTGCACGGTGCAATTCTGAAATTTTTAGCTTTTTCCTGTTAATCCTAGCATGATAAAGAAGATTCAAAGAGAGTGAGATGCCAGCTCCTTTCATTCAGTCAGTAGCTTCAAACATTTCTGGTATATGAAAAACATGTTTTTCAATGGCAAAAATCAATGAATATTGTAAATGCACAAACAGTAATATCTCCACATTGCAAGGTGCAATTCTGAAATTTTTTGCTTTTTCCTGCTAATCCTAGCATGATAAAGAAGATTCAAAGAGAGTGAGATGCCAGCTCCTTTCATTCAGTCAGTAGCTTCAAACATTTCTGGTATATGAAAAACATGTTTTTCAATGGCAAAAATCAATGAATATTGTAAATGCACAAACAGTAATATCTCCACATTGCACGGTGCAATTCTGAAATTTTTAGCTTTTTCCTGTTAATCCTAGCATGATAAAGAAGATTCAAAGAGAGTGAGATGCCAGCTCCTTTCATTCAGTCAGTAGCTTCAAACATTTCTGGTATATGAAAAACATGTTTTTCAATGGCAAAAATCAATGAATATTGTAAATGCACAAACAGTAATATCTCCACATTGCAAGGTGCAATTCTGAAATTTTTTGCTTTTTCCTGCTAATCCTAGCATGATAAAGAAGATTCAAAGAGAGTGAGATGCCAGCTCCTTTCATTCAGTCAGTAGCTTCAAACATTTCTGGTATATGAAAAACATGTTTTTCAATGGCAAAAATCAATGAATATTGTAAATGCACAAACAGTAATATCTCCACATTGCAAGGTGCAATTCTGAAATTTTTTGCTTTTTCCTGTTAATCCTAGCATGATAAAGAAGATTCAAAGAGAGTGAGATGCCAGCTCCTTTCATTCAGTCAGTAGCTTCAAACATTTCTGGTATATGAAAAACATGTTTTTCAATGGCAAAAATCAATGAATATTGTAAATGCACAAACAGTAATATCTCCACATTGCAAGGTGCAATTCTGAAATTTTTTGCTTTTTCCTGCTAATCCTAGCATGATAAAGAAGATTCAAAGAGAGTGAGATGCCAGCTCCTTTCATTCAGTCAGTAGCTTCAAACATTTCTGGTATATGAAAAACATGTTTTTCAATGGCAAAAATCAATGAATATTGTAAATGCACAAACAGTAATATCTCCACATTGCAAGGTGCAATTCTGAAATTTTTTGCTTTTTCCTGCTAATCCTAGCATGATAAAGAAGATTCAAAGAGAGTGAGATGCCAGCTCCTTTCATTCAGTCAGTAGCTTCAAACATTTCTGGTATATGAAAAACATGTTTTTCAATGGCAAAAATCAATGAATATTGTAAATGCACAAACAGTAATATCTCCACATTGCACGGTGCAATTCTGAAATTTTTAGCTTTTTCCTGTTAATCCTAGCATGATAAAGAAGATTCAAAGAGAGTGAGATGCCAGCTCCTTTCATTCAGTCAGTAGCTTCAAACATTTCTGGTATATGAAAAACATGTTTTTCAATGGCAAAAATCAATGAATATTGTAAATGCACAAACAGTAATATCTCCACATTGCAAGGTGCAATTCTGAAATTTTTTGCTTTTTCCTGCTAATCCTAGCATGATAAAGAAGATTCAAAGAGAGTGAGATGCCAGCTCCTTTCATTCAGTCAGTAGCTTCAAACATTTCTGGTATATGAAAAACATGTTTTTCAATGGCAAAAATCAATGAATATTGTAAATGCACAAACAGTAATATCTCCACATTGCACGGTGCAATTCTGAAATTTTTAGCTTTTTCCTGTTAATCCTAGCATGATAAAGAAGATTCAAAGAGAGTGAGATGCCAGCTCCTTTCATTCAGTCAGTAGCTTAAAACATTTCTGGTATATGAAAAACATGTTTTTCAATGGCAAAAATCAATGAATATTGTAAATGCACAAACAGTAATATCTCCACATTGCAAGGTGCAATTCTGAAATTTTTTGCTTTTTCCTGTTAATCCTAGCATGATAAAGAAGATTCAAAGAGAGTGAGATGCCAGCTCCTTTCATTCAGTCAGTAGCTTCAAACATTTCTGGTATATGAAAAACATGTTTTTCAATGGCAAAAATCAATGAATATTGTAAATGCACAAACAGTAATATCTCCACATTGCAAGGTGCAATTCTGAAATTTTTTGCTTTTTCCTGCTAATCCTAGCATGATAAAGAAGATTCAAAGAGAGTGAGATGCCAGCTCCTTTCATTCAGTCAGTAGCTTCAAACATTTCTGGTATATGAAAAACATGTTTTTCAATGGCAAAAATCAATGAATATTGTAAATGCACAAACAGTAATATCTCCACATTGCACGGTGCAATTCTGAAATTTTTAGCTTTTTCCTGTTAATCCTAGCATGATAAAGAAGATTCAAAGAGAGTGAGATGCCAGCTCCTTTCATTCAGTCAGTAGCTTCAAACATTTCTGGTATATGAAAAACATGTTTTTCAATGGCAAAAATCAATGAATATTGTAAATGCACAAACAGTAATATCTCCACATTGCAAGTTGCAATTCT
>NW_027371709.1:0-24154 GCF_046119375.1 Phyllobates terribilis
TGAAAAACATGTTTTTCAATGGCAAAAATCAATGAATATTGTAAATGCACAAACAGTAATATCTCCACATTGCACGGTGCAATTCTGAAATTTTTAGCTTTTTCCTGTTAATCCTAGCATGATAAAGAAGATTCAAAGAGAGTGAGATGCCAGCTCCTTTCATTCAGTCAGTAGCTTCAAACATTTCTGGTATATGAAAAACATGTTTTTCAATGGCAAAAATCAATGAATATTGTAAATGCACAAACAGTAATATCTCCACATTGCAAGGTGCAATTCTGAAATTGTTTGCTTTTTCCTGCTAATCCTAGCATGATAAAGAAGATTCAGAGTGAGATGCCAGCTCCTTTCATTCAGTCAGTAGCTTCAAACATTTCTGGTATATGAAAAACGTTTTTCAATGGCAAAAATCAATGAATATTGTAAATGCACAAACAGTAATATCTCCACATTGCAAGGTGCAATTCTGAAATTTTTTGCTTTTTCCTGCTAATCCTAGCATGATAAAGAAGATTCAAAGAGAGTGAGATGCCAGCTCCTTTCAATCAGTCAGTAGCTTCAAACATTTCTGGTATATGAAAAACATGTTTTTCAATGGCAAAAATCAATGAATATTGTAAATGCACAAACAGTAATATCTCCACATTGCACGGTGCAATTCTGAAATTTTTGCTTTTTCCTGCTAATCCTAGCATGATAAAGAAGATTCAAAGAGAGTGAGATGCCAGCTCCTTTCATTCAGTCAGTAGCTTCAAACATTTCTGGACGTTTTTCAATGGCAAAAATCAATGAATATTGTAAATGCACAAACAGTAATATCTCCACATTGCAAGGTGCAATTCTGAAATTTTTTGCTTTTTCCTGTTAATCCTAGCATGATAAAGAAGATTCAAAGAGAGTGAGATGCCAGCTCCTTTCATTCAGTCAGTAGCTTCAAACATTTCTGGTATATGAAAAACATGTTTTTCAATGGCAAAAATCAATGAATATTGTAAATGCACAAACAGTAATATCTCCACATTGCAAGGTGCAATTCTGAAATTTTTTGCTTTATCCTGCTAATCCTAGCATGATAAAGAAGATTCAAAGAGAGTGAGATGCCAGCTCCTTTCATTCAGTCAGTAGCTTCAAACATTTCTGGTATATGAAAAACATGTTTTTCAATGGCAAAAATCAATGAATATTGTAAATGCACAAACAGTAATATCTCCACATTGCACGGTGCAATTCTGAAATTTTTAGCTTTTTCCTGTTAATCCTAGCATGATAAAGAAGATTCAAAGAGAGTGAGATGCCAGCTCCTTTCATTCAGTCAGTAGCTTCAAACATTTCTGGTATATGAAAAACATGTTTTTCAATGGCAAAAATCAATGAATATTGTAAATGCACAAACAGTAATATCTCCACATTGCAAGGTGCAATTCTGAAATTGTTTGCTTTTTCCTGCTAATCCTAGCATGATAAAGAAGATTCAGAGTGAGATGCCAGCTCCTTTCATTCAGTCAGTAGCTTCAAACATTTCTGGTATATGAAAAACGTTTTTCAATGGCAAAAATCAATGAATATTGTAAATGCACAAACAGTAATATCTCCACATTGCAAGGTGCAATTCTGAAATTTTTTGCTTTTTCCTGCTAATCCTAGCATGATAAAGAAGATTCAAAGAGAGTGAGATGCCAGCTCCTTTCAATCAGTCAGTAGCTTCAAACATTTCTGGTATATGAAAAACATGTTTTTCAATGGCAAAAATCAATGAATATTGTAAATGCACAAACAGTAATATCTCCACATTGCACGGTGCAATTCTGAAATTTTTTGCTTTTTCCTGCTAATCCTAGCATGATAAAGAAGATTCAAAGAGAGTGAGATGCCAGCTCCTTTCATTCAGTCAGTAGCTTCAAACATTTCTGGACGTTTTTCAATGGCAAAAATCAATGAATATTGTAAATGCACAAACAGTAATATCTCCACATTGCAAGGTGCAATTCTGAAATTTTTTGCTTTTTCCTGTTAATCCTAGCATGATAAAGAAGATTCAAAGAGAGTGAGATGCCAGCTCCTTTCATTCAGTCAGTAGCTTCAAACATTTCTGGTATATGAAAAACATGTTTTTCAATGGCAAAAATCAATGAATATTGTAAATGCACAAACAGTAATATCTCCACATTGCAAGGTGCAATTCTGAAATTTTTTGCTTTATCCTGCTAATCCTAGCATGATAAAGAAGATTCAAAGAGAGTGAGATGCCAGCTCCTTTCATTCAGTCAGTAGCTTCAAACATTTCTGGTATATGAAAAACATGTTTTTCAATGGCAAAAATCAATGAATATTGTAAATGCACAAACAGTAATATCTCCACATTGCACGGTGCAATTCTGAAATTTTTAGCTTTTTCCTGTTAATCCTAGCATGATAAAGAAGATTCAAAGAGAGTGAGATGCCAGCTCCTTTCATTCAGTCAGTAGCTTCAAACATTTCTGGACGTTTTTCAATGGCAAAAATCAATGAATATTGTAAATGCACAAACAGTAATATCTCCACATTGCAAGGTGCAATTCTGAAATTTTTTGCTTTTTCCTGTTAATCCTAGCATGATAAAGAAGATTCAAAGAGAGTGAGATGCCAGCTCCTTTCATTCAGTCAGTAGCTTCAAACATTTCTGGTATATGAAAAACATGTTTTTCAATGGCAAAAATCAATGAATATTGTAAATGCACAAACAGTAATATCTCCACATTGCAAGGTGCAATTCTGAAATTTTTTGCTTTTTCCTGTTAATCCTAGCATGATAAAGAAGATTCAAAGAGAGTGAGATGCCAGCTCCTTTCATTCAGTCAGTAGCTTCAAACATTTCTGGTATATGAAAAACATGTTTTTCAATGGCAAAAATCAATGAATATTGTAAATGCACAAACAGTAATATCTCCACATTGCAAGGTGCAATTCTGAAATTTTTTGCTTTTTCCTGCTAATCCTAGCATGATAAAGAAGATTCAAAGAGAGTGAGATGCCAGCTCCTTTCATTCAGTCAGTAGCTTCAAACATTTCTGGTATATGAAAAACATGTTTTTCAATGGCAAAAATCAATGAATATTGTAAATGCACAAACAGTAATATCTCCACATTGCATGGTGCAATTCTGAAATTTTTAGCTTTTTCCTGTTAATCCTAGCATGATAAAGAAGATTCAAAGAGAGTGAGATGCCAGCTCCTTTCATTCAGTCAGTAGCTTCAAACATTTCTGGTATATGAAAAACATGTTTTTCAATGGCAAAAATCAATGAATATTGTAAATGCACAAACAGTAATATCTCCACATTGCAAGGTGCAATTCTGAAATTTTTTGCTTTTTCCTGCTAATCCTAGCATGATAAAGAAGATTCAAAGAGAGTGAGATGCCAGCTCCTTTCATTCAGTCAGTAGCTTCAAACATTTCTGGTATATGAAAAACATGTTTTTCAATGGCAAAAATCAATGAATATTGTAAATGCACAAACAGTAATATCTCCACATTGCACGGTGCAATTCTGAAATTTTTAGCTTTTTCCTGTTAATCCTAGCATGATAAAGAAGATTCAAAGAGAGTGAGATGCCAGCTCCTTTCATTCAGTCAGTAGCTTCAAACATTTCTGGTATATGAAAAACATGTTTTTCAATGGCAAAAATCAATGAATATTGTAAATGCACAAACAGTAATATCTCCACATTGCAAGGTGCAATTCTGAAATTTTTTGCTTTTTCCTGTTAATCCTAGCATGATAAAGAAGATTCAAAGAGAGTGAGATGCCAGCTCCTTTCATTCAGTCAGTAGCTTCAAACATTTCTGGTATATGAAAAACATGTTTTTCAATGGCAAAAATCAATGAATATTGTAAATGCACAAACAGTAATATCTCCACATTGCAAGGTGCAATTCTGAAATTTTTTGCTTTTTCCTGCTAATCCTAGCATGATAAAGAAGATTCAAAGAGAGTGAGATGCCAGCTCCTTTCATTCAGTCAGTAGCTTCAAACATTTCTGGCATATGAAAAACATGTTTTTCAATGGCAAAAATCAATGAATATTGTAAATGCACAAACAGTAATATCTCCACATTGCACGGTGCAATTCTGAAATTTTTAGCTTTTTCCTGTTAATCCTAGCATGATAAAGAAGATTCAAAGAGAGTGAGATGCCAGCTCCTTTCATTCAGTCAGTAGCTTCAAACATTTCTGGTATATGAAAAACATGTTTTTCAATGGCAAAAATCAATGAATATTGTAAATGCACAAACAGTAATATCTCCACATTGCAAGGTGCAATTCTGAAATTTTTTGCTTTTTCCTGCTAATCCTAGCATGATAAAGAAGATTCAAAGAGAGTGAGATGCCAGCTCCTTTCATTCAGTCAGTAGCTTCAAACATTTCTGGCATATGAAAAACATGTTTTTCAATGGCAAAAATCAATGAATATTGTAAATGCACAAACAGTAATATCTCCACATTGCAAGGTGCAATTCTGAAATTGTTTGCTTTTTCCTGCTAATCCTAGCATGATAAAGAAGATTCAGAGTGAGATGCCAGCTCCTTTCATTCAGTCAGTAGCTTCAAACATTTCTGGTATATGAAAAACGTTTTTCAATGGCAAAAATCAATGAATATTGTAAATGCACAAACAGTAATATCTCCACATTGCAAGGTGCAATTCTGAAATTTTTTGCTTTTTCCTGCTAATCCTAGCATGATAAAGAAGATTCAAAGAGAGTGAGATGCCAGCTCCTTTCAATCAGTCAGTAGCTTCAAACATTTCTGGTATATGAAAAACATGTTTTTCAATGGCAAAAATCAATGAATATTGTAAATGCACAAACAGTAATATCTCCACATTGCACGGTGCAATTCTGAAATTTTTTGCTTTTTCCTGCTAATCCTAGCATGATAAAGAAGATTCAAAGAGAGTGAGATGCCAGCTCCTTTCATTCAGTCAGTAGCTTCAAACATTTCTGGACGTTTTTCAATGGCAAAAATCAATGAATATTGTAAATGCACAAACAGTAATATCTCCACATTGCAAGGTGCAATTCTGAAATTTTTTGCTTTTTCCTGTTAATCCTAGCATGATAAAGAAGATTCAAAGAGAGTGAGATGCCAGCTCCTTTCATTCAGTCAGTAGCTTCAAACATTTCTGGTATATGAAAAACATGTTTTTCAATGGCAAAAATCAATGAATATTGTAAATGCACAAACAGTAATATCTCCACATTGCAAGGTGCAATTCTGAAATTTTTTGCTTTATCCTGCTAATCCTAGCATGATAAAGAAGATTCAAAGAGAGTGAGATGCCAGCTCCTTTCATTCAGTCAGTAGCTTCAAAAATTTCTGGTATATGAAAAACATGTTTTTCAATGGCAAAAATCAATGAATATTGTAAATGCACAAACAGTAATATCTCCACATTGCACGGTGCAATTCTGAAATTTTTAGCTTTTTCCTGTTAATCCTAGCATGATAAAGAAGATTCAAAGAGAGTGAGATGCCAGCTCCTTTCATTCAGTCAGTAGCTTCAAACATTTCTGGACGTTTTTCAATGGCAAAAATCAATGAATATTGTAAATGCACAAACAGTAATATCTCCACATTGCAAGGTGCAATTCTGAAATTTTTTGCTTTTTCCTGTTAATCCTAGCATGATAAAGAAGATTCAAAGAGAGTGAGATGCCAGCTCCTTTCATTCAGTCAGTAGCTTCAAACATTTCTGGTATATGAAAAACATGTTTTTCAATGGCAAAAATCAATGAATATTGTAAATGCACAAACAGTAATATCTCCACATTGCAAGGTGCAATTCTGAAATTTTTTGCTTTTTCCTGTTAATCCTAGCATGATAAAGAAGATTCAAAGAGAGTGAGATGCCAGCTCCTTTCATTCAGTCAGTAGCTTCAAACATTTCTGGTATATGAAAAACATGTTTTTCAATGGCAAAAATCAATGAATATTGTAAATGCACAAACAGTAATATCTCCACATTGCAAGGTGCAATTCTGAAATTTTTTGCTTTTTCCTGCTAATCCTAGCATGATAAAGAAGATTCAAAGAGAGTGAGATGCCAGCTCCTTTCAATCAGTCAGTAGCTTCAAACATTTCTGGTATATGAAAAACATGTTTTTCAACGGCAAAAATCAATGAATATTGTAAATGCACAAACAGTAATATCTCCACATTGCACGGTGCAATTCTGAAATTTTTAGCTTTTTCCTGTTAATCCTAGCATGATAAAGAAGATTCAAAGAGAGTGAGATGCCAGCTCCTTTCATTCAGTCAGTAGCTTCAAACATTTCTGGTATATGAAAAACATGTTTTTCAATGGCAAAAATCAATGAATATTGTAAATTGCACAAACAGTAATATCTCCACATTGCAAGGTGCAATTCTGAAATTGTTTGCTTTTTCCTGCTAATCCTAGCATGATAAAGAAGATTCAAAGAGAGTGAGATGCCAGCTCCTTTCATTCAGCCAGTAGCTTCAAACATTTCTGGTATATGAAAAACATGTTTTTCAATGGCAAAAATCAATGAATATTGTAAATGCACAAACAGTAATATCTCCACATTGCACGGTGCAATTCTGAAATTTTTAGCTTTTTCCTGTTAATCCTAGCATGATAAAGAAGATTCAAAGAGAGTGAGATGCCAGCTCCTTTCAATCAGTCAGTAGCTTCAAACATTTCTGGTATATGAAAAACATGTTTTTCAATGGCAAAAATCAATGAATATTGTAAATGCACAAACAGTAATATCTCCACATTGCACGGTGCAATTCTGAAATTTTTTGCTTTTTCCTGCTAATCCTAGCATGATAAAGAAGATTCAAAGAGAGTGAGATGCCAGCTCCTTTCATTCAGTCAGTAGCTTCAAACATTTCTGGACGTTTTTCAATGGCAAAAATCAATGAATATTGTAAATGCACAAACAGTAATATCTCCACATTGCAAGGTGCAATTCTGAAATTTTTTGCTTTTTCCTGTTAATCCTAGCATGATAAAGAAGATTCAAAGAGAGTGAGATGCCAGCTCCTTTCATTCAGTCAGTAGCTTCAAACATTTCTGGTATATGAAAAACATGTTTTTCAATGGCAAAAATCAATGAATATTGTAAATGCACAAACAGTAATATCTCCACATTGCAAGGTGCAATTCTGAAATTTTTTGCTTTATCCTGCTAATCCTAGCATGATAAAGAAGATTCAAAGAGAGTGAGATGCCAGCTCCTTTCATTCAGTCAGTAGCTTCAAACATTTCTGGTATATGAAAAACATGTTTTTCAATGGCAAAAATCAATGAATATTGTAAATGCACAAACAGTAATATCTCCACATTGCACGGTGCAATTCTGAAATTTTTAGCTTTTTCCTGTTAATCCTAGCATGATAAAGAAGATTCAAAGAGAGTGAGATGCCAGCTCCTTTCATTCAGTCAGTAGCTTCAAACATTTCTGGTATATGAAAAACATGTTTTTCAATGGCAAAAATCAATGAATATTGTAAATGCACAAACAGTAATATCTCCACATTGCAAGGTGCAATTCTGAAATTGTTTGCTTTTTCCTGCTAATCCTAGCATGATAAAGAAGATTCAGAGTGAGATGCCAGCTCCTTTCATTCAGTCAGTAGCTTCAAACATTTCTGGTATATGAAAAACGTTTTTCAATGGCAAAAATCAATGAATATTGTAAATGCACAAACAGTAATATCTCCACATTGCAAGGTGCAATTCTGAAATTTTTTGCTTTTTCCTGCTAATCCTAGCATGATAAAGAAGATTCAAAGAGAGTGAGATGCCAGCTCCTTTCAATCATTCAGTAGCTTCAAACATTTCTGGTATATGAAAAACATGTTTTTCAATGGCAAAAATCAATGAATATTGTAAATGCACAAACAGTAATATCTCCACATTGCACGGTGCAATTCTGAAATTTTTTGCTTTTTCCTGCTAATCCTAGCATGATAAAGAAGATTCAAAGAGAGTGAGATGCCAGCTCCTTTCATTCAGTCAGTAGCTTCAAACATTTCTGGACGTTTTTCAATGGCAAAAATCAATGAATATTGTAAATGCACAAACAGTAATATCTCCACATTGCAAGGTGCAATTCTGAAATTTTTTGCTTTTTCCTGTTAATCCTAGCATGATAAAGAAGATTCAAAGAGAGTGAGATGCCAGCTCCTTTCATTCAGTCAGTAGCTTCAAACATTTCTGGTATATGAAAAACATGTTTTTCAATGGCAAAAATCAATGAATATTGTAAATGCACAAACAGTAATATCTCCACATTGCAAGGTGCAATTCTGAAATTTTTTGCTTTATCCTGCTAATCCTAGCATGATAAAGAAGATTCAAAGAGAGTGAGATGCCAGCTCCTTTCATTCAGTCAGTAGCTTCAAACATTTCTGGTATATGAAAAACATGTTTTTCAATGGCAAAAATCAATGAATATTGTAAATGCACAAACAGTAATATCTCCACATTGCACGGTGCAATTCTGAAATTTTTAGCTTTTTCCTGTTAATCCTAGCATGATAAAGAAGATTCAAAGAGAGTGAGATGCCAGCTCCTTTCATTCAGTCAGTAGCTTCAAACATTTCTGGACGTTTTTCAATGGCAAAAATCAATGAATATTGTAAATGCACAAACAGTAATATCTCCACATTGCAAGGTGCAATTCTGAAATTTTTTGCTTTTTCCTGTTAATCCTAGCATGATAAAGAAGATTCAAAGAGAGTGAGATGCCAGCTCCTTTCATTCAGTCAGTAGCTTCAAACATTTCTGGTATATGAAAAACATGTTTTTCAATGGCAAAAATCAATGAATATTGTAAATGCACAAACAGTAATATCTCCACATTGCAAGGTGCAATTCTGAAATTTTTTGCTTTTTCCTGTTAATCCTAGCATGATAAAGAAGATTCAAAGAGAGTGAGATGCCAGCTCCTTTCATTCAGTCAGTAGCTTCAAACATTTCTGGTATATGAAAAACATGTTTTTCAATGGCAAAAATCAATGAATATTGTAAATGCACAAACAGTAATATCTCCACATTGCAAGGTGCAATTCTGAAATTTTTTGCTTTTTCCTGCTAATCCTAGCATGATAAAGAAGATTCAAAGAGAGTGAGATGCCAGCTCCTTTCATTCAGTCAGTAGCTTCAAACATTTCTGGTATATGAAAAACATGTTTTTCAATGGCAAAAATCAATGAATATTGTAAATGCACAAACAGTAATATCTCCACATTGCACGGTGCAATTCTGAAATTTTTAGCTTTTTCCTGTTAATCCTAGCATGATAAAGAAGATTCAAAGAGAGTGAGATGCCAGCTCCTTTCATTCAGTCAGTAGCTTCAAACATTTCTGGTATATGAAAAACATGTTTTTCAATGGCAAAAATCAATGAATATTGTAAATGCACAAACAGTAATATCTCCACATTGCAAGGTGCAATTCTGAAATTTTTTGCTTTTTCCTGCTAATCCTAGCATGATAAAGAAGATTCAAAGAGAGTGAGATGCCAGCTCCTTTCATTCAGTCAGTAGCTTCAAACATTTCTGGTATATGAAAAACATGTTTTTCAATGGCAAAAATCAATGAATATTGTAAATGCACAAACAGTAATATCTCCACATTGCACGGTGCAATTCTGAAATTTTTAGCTTTTTCCTGTTAATCCTAGCATGATAAAGAAGATTCAAAGAGAGTGAGATGCCAGCTCCTTTCATTCAGTCAGTAGCTTCAAACATTTCTGGTATATGAAAAACATGTTTTTCAATGGCAAAAATCAATGAATATTGTAAATGCACAAACAGTAATATCTCCACATTGCAAGGTGCAATTCTGAAATTTTTTGCTTTTTCCTGTTAATCCTAGCATGATAAAGAAGATTCAAAGAGAGTGAGATGCCAGCTCCTTTCATTCAGTCAGTAGCTTCAAACATTTCTGGTATATGAAAAACATGTTTTTCAATGGCAAAAATCAATGAATATTGTAAATGCACAAACAGTAATATCTCCACATTGCAAGGTGCAATTCTGAAATTTTTTGCTTTTTCCTGCTAATCCTAGCATGATAAAGAAGATTCAAAGAGAGTGAGATGCCAGCTCCTTTCATTCAGTCAGTAGCTTCAAACATTTCTGGCATATGAAAAACATGTTTTTCAATGGCAAAAATCAATGAATATTGTAAATGCACAAACAGTAATATCTCCACATTGCACGGTGCAATTCTGAAATTTTTAGCTTTTTCCTGTTAATCCTAGCATGATAAAGAAGATTCAAAGAGAGTGAGATGCCAGCTCCTTTCATTCAGTCAGTAGCTTCAAACATTTCTGGTATATGAAAAACATGTTTTTCAATGGCAAAAATCAATGAATATTGTAAATGCACAAACAGTAATATCTCCACATTGCAAGGTGCAATTCTGAAATTTTTTGCTTTTTCCTGCTAATCCTAGCATGATAAAGAAGATTCAAAGAGAGTGAGATGCCAGCTCCTTTCATTCAGTCAGTAGCTTCAAACATTTCTGGCATATGAAAAACATGTTTTTCAATGGCAAAAATCAATGAATATTGTAAATGCACAAACAGTAATATCTCCACATTGCAAGGTGCAATTCTGAAATTGTTTGCTTTTTCCTGCTAATCCTAGCATGATAAAGAAGATTCAGAGTGAGATGCCAGCTCCTTTCATTCAGTCAGTAGCTTCAAACATTTCTGGTATATGAAAAACGTTTTTCAATGGCAAAAATCAATGAATATTGTAAATGCACAAACAGTAATATCTCCACATTGCAAGGTGCAATTCTGAAATTTTTTGCTTTTTCCTGCTAATCCTAGCATGATAAAGAAGATTCAAAGAGAGTGAGATGCCAGCTCCTTTCAATCAGTCAGTAGCTTCAAACATTTCTGGTATATGAAAAACATGTTTTTCAATGGCAAAAATCAATGAATATTGTAAATGCACAAACAGTAATATCTCCACATTGCACGGTGCAATTCTGAAATTTTTTGCTTTTTCCTGCTAATCCTAGCATGATAAAGAAGATTCAAAGAGAGTGAGATGCCAGCTCCTTTCATTCAGTCAGTAGCTTCAAACATTTCTGGACGTTTTTCAATGGCAAAAATCAATGAATATTGTAAATGCACAAACAGTAATATCTCCACATTGCAAGGTGCAATTCTGAAATTTTTTGCTTTTTCCTGTTAATCCTAGCATGATAAAGAAGATTCAAAGAGAGTGAGATGCCAGCTCCTTTCATTCAGTCAGTAGCTTCAAACATTTCTGGTATATGAAAAACATGTTTTTCAATGGCAAAAATCAATGAATATTGTAAATGCACAAACAGTAATATCTCCACATTGCAAGGTGCAATTCTGAAATTTTTTGCTTTATCCTGCTAATCCTAGCATGATAAAGAAGATTCAAAGAGAGTGAGATGCCAGCTCCTTTCATTCAGTCAGTAGCTTCAAACATTTCTGGTATATGAAAAACATGTTTTTCAATGGCAAAAATCAATGAATATTGTAAATGCACAAACAGTAATATCTCCACATTGCACGGTGCAATTCTGAAATTTTTAGCTTTTTCCTGTTAATCCTAGCATGATAAAGAAGATTCAAAGAGAGTGAGATGCCAGCTCCTTTCATTCAGTCAGTAGCTTCAAACATTTCTGGACGTTTTTCAATGGCAAAAATCAATGAATATTGTAAATGCACAAACAGTAATATCTCCACATTGCAAGGTGCAATTCTGAAATTTTTTGCTTTTTCCTGTTAATCCTAGCATGATAAAGAAGATTCAAAGAGAGTGAGATGCCAGCTCCTTTCATTCAGTCAGTAGCTTCAAACATTTCTGGTATATGAAAAACATGTTTTTCAATGGCAAAAATCAATGAATATTGTAAATGCACAAACAGTAATATCTCCACATTGCAAGGTGCAATTCTGAAATTTTTTGCTTTTTCCTGTTAATCCTAGCATGATAAAGAAGATTCAAAGAGAGTGAGATGCCAGCTCCTTTCATTCAGTCAGTAGCTTCAAACATTTCTGGTATATGAAAAACATGTTTTTCAATGGCAAAAATCAATGAATATTGTAAATGCACAAACAGTAATATCTCCACATTGCAAGGTGCAATTCTGAAATTTTTTGCTTTTTCCTGCTAATCCTAGCATGATAAAGAAGATTCAAAGAGAGTGAGATGCCAGCTCCTTTCAATCAGTCAGTAGCTTCAAACATTTCTGGTATATGAAAAACATGTTTTTCAACGGCAAAAATCAATGAATATTGTAAATGCACAAACAGTAATATCTCCACATTGCACGGTGCAATTCTGAAATTTTTAGCTTTTTCCTGTTAATCCTAGCATGATAAAGAAGATTCAAAGAGAGTGAGATGCCAGCTCCTTTCATTCAGTCAGTAGCTTCAAACATTTCTGGTATATGAAAAACATGTTTTTCAATGGCAAAAATCAATGAATATTGTAAATTGCACAAACAGTAATATCTCCACATTGCAAGGTGCAATTCTGAAATTGTTTGCTTTTTCCTGCTAATCCTAGCATGATAAAGAAGATTCAGAGTGAGATGCCAGCTCCTTTCATTCAGTCAGTAGCTTCAAACATTTCTGGTATATGAAAAACGTTTTTCAATGGCAAAAATCAATGAATATTGTAAATGCACAAACAGTAATATCTCCACATTGCAAGGTGCAATTCTGAAATTTTTTGCTTTTTCCTGCTAATCCTAGCATGATAAAGAAGATTCAAAGAGAGTGAGATGCCAGCTCCTTTCAATCAGTCAGTAGCTTCAAACATTTCTGGTATATGAAAAACATGTTTTTCAATGGCAAAAATCAATGAATATTGTAAATGCACAAACAGTAATATCTCCACATTGCACGGTGCAATTCTGAAATTTTTTGCTTTTTCCTGCTAATCCTAGCATGATAAAGAAGATTCAAAGAGAGTGAGATGCCAGCTCCTTTCATTCAGTCAGTAGCTTCAAACATTTCTGGTATATGAAAAACATGTTTTTCAATGGCAAAAATCAATGAATATTGTAAATGCACAAACAGTAATATCTCCACATTGCACGGTGCAATTCTGAAATTTTTAGCTTTTTCCTGTTAATCCTAGCATGCTAAAGAAGATTCAAAGAGAGTGAGATGCCAGCTCCTTTCATTCAGTCAGTAGCTTCAAACATTTCTGGTATATGAAAAACATGTTTTTCAATGGCAAAAATCAATGAATATTGTAAATGCACAAACAGTAATATCTCCACATTGCAAGGTGCAATTCTGAAATTTTTTGCTTTTTCCTGCTAATCCTAGCATGATAAAGAAGATTCAAAGAGAGTGAGATGCCAGCTCCTTTCATTCAGTCAGTAGCTTCAAACATTTCTGGTATATGAAAAACATGTTTTTCAATGGCAAAAATCAATGAATATTGTAAATGCACAAACAGTAATATCTCCACATTGCACGGTGCAATTCTGAAATTTTTAGCTTTTTCCTGTTAATCCTAGCATGATAAAGAAGATTCAAAGAGAGTGAGATGCCAGCTCCTTTCATTCAGTCAGTAGCTTCAAACATTTCTGGTATATGAAAAACATGTTTTTCAATGGCAAAAATCAATGAATATTGTAAATGCACAAACAGTAATATCTCCACATTGCAAGGTGCAATTCTGAAATTTTTTGCTTTTTCCTGCTAATCCTAGCATGATAAAGAAGATTCAAAGAGAGTGAGATGCCAGCTCCTTTCATTCAGTCAGTAGCTTCAAACATTTCTGGTATATGAAAAACATGTTTTTCAATGGCAAAAATCAATGAATATTGTAAATGCACAAACAGTAATATCTCCACATTGCACGGTGCAATTCTGAAATTTTTAGCTTTTTCCTGTTAATCCTAGCATGATAAAGAAGATTCAAAGAGAGTGAGATGCCAGCTCCTTTCATTCAGTCAGTAGCTTCAAACATTTCTGGTATATGAAAAACATGTTTTTCAATGGCAAAAATCAATGAATATTGTAAATGCACAAACAGTAATATCTCCACATTGCAAGGTGCAATTCTGAAATTTTTTGCTTTTTCCTGTTAATCCTAGCATGATAAAGAAGATTCAAAGAGAGTGAGATGCCAGCTCCTTTCATTCAGTCAGTAGCTTCAAACATTTCTGGTATATGAAAAACATGTTTTTCAATGGCAAAAATCAATGAATATTGTAAATGCACAAACAGTAATATCTCCACATTGCAAGGTGCAATTCTGAAATTTTTTGCTTTTTCCTGCTAATCCTAGCATGATAAAGAAGATTCAAAGAGAGTGAGATGCCAGCTCCTTTCATTCAGTCAGTAGCTTCAAACATTTCTGGTATATGAAAAACATGTTTTTCAATGGCAAAAATCAATGAATATTGTAAATGCACAAACAGTAATATCTCCACATTGCACGGTGCAATTCTGAAATTTTTAGCTTTTTCCTGTTAATCCTAGCATGATAAAGAAGATTCAAAGAGAGTGAGATGCCAGCTCCTTTCATTCAGTCAGTAGCTTCAAACATTTCTGGTATATGAAAAACATGTTTTTCAATGGCAAAAATCAATGAATATTGTAAATGCACAAACAGTAATATCTCCACATTGCAAGGTGCAATTCTGAAATTTTTTGCTTTTTCCTGTTAATCCTAGCATGATAAAGAAGATTCAAAGAGAGTGAGATGCCAGCTCCTTTCATTCAGTCAGTAGCTTCAAACATTTCTGGTATATGAAAAACATGTTTTTCAATGGCATAAATCAATGAATATTGTAAATGCACAAACAGTAATATCTCCACATTGCAAGGTGCAATTCTGAAATTTTTTGCTTTTTCCTGCTAATCCTAGCATGATAAAGAAGATTCAAAGAGAGTGAGATGCCAGCTCCTTTCATTCAGTCAGTAGCTTCAAACATTTCTGGTATATGAAAAACGTTTTTCAATGGCAAAAATCAATGAATATTGTAAATGCACAAACAGTAATATATCCACATTGCACGGTGCAATTCTGAAATTTTTAGCTTTTTCCTGTTAATCCTAGCATGATAAAGAAGATTCAAAGAGAGTGAGATGCCAGCTCCTTTCATTCAGTCAGTAGCTTCAAACATTTCTGGTATATGAAAAACATGTTTTTCAATGGCAAAAATCAATGAATATTGTAAATGCACAAACAGTAATATCTCCACATTGCAAGGTGCAATTCTGAAATTTTTTGCTTTTTCCTGCTAATCCTAGCATGATAAAGAAGATTCAAAGAGAGTGAGATGCCAGCTCCTTTCATTCAGTCAGTAGCTTCAAACATTTCTGGTATATGAAAAACATGTTTTTCAATGGCAAAAATCAATGAATATTGTAAATGCACAAACAGTAATATCTCCACATTGCACGGTGCAATTCTGAAATTTTTAGCTTTTTCCTGTTAATCCTAGCATGATAAAGAAGATTCAAAGAGAGTGAGATGCCAGCTCCTTTCATTCAGTCAGTAGCTTCAAACATTTCTGGTATATGAAAAACATGTTTTTCAATGGCAAAAATCAATGAATATTGTAAATGCACAAACAGTAATATCTCCACATTGCAAGGTGCAATTCTGAAATTTTTTGCTTTTTCCTGCTAATCCTAGCATGATAAAGAAGATTCAAAGAGAGTGAGATGCCAGCTCCTTTCATTCAGTCAGTAGCTTCAAACATTTCTGGTATATGAAAAACATGTTTTTCAATGGCAAAAATCAATGAATATTGTAAATGCACAAACAGTAATATCTCCACATTGCACGGTGCAATTCTGAAATTTTTTGCTTTTTCCTGTTAATCCTAGCATGATAAAGAAGATTCAAAGAGAGTGAGATGCCAGCTCCTTTCATTCAGTCAGTAGCTTCAAACATTTCTGGTATATGAAAAACATGTTTTTCAATGGCAAAAATCAATGAATATTGTAAATGCACAAACAGTAATATCTCCACATTGCAAGGTGCAATTCTGAAATTTTTTGCTTTTTCCTGCTAATCCTAGCATGATAAAGAAGATTCAAAGAGAGTGAGATGCCAGCTCCTTTCATTCAGTCAGTAGCTTCAAACATTTCTGGTATATGAAAAACATGTTTTTCAATGGCAAAAATCAATGAATATTGTAAATGCACAAACAGTAATATCTCCACATTGCACGGTGCAATTCTGAAATTTTTAGCTTTTTCCTGTTAATCCTAGCATGATAAAGAAGATTCAAAGAGAGTGAGATGCCAGCTCCTTTCATTCAGTCAGTAGCTTCAAACATTTCTGGTATATGAAAAACATGTTTTTCAATGGCAAAAATCAATGAATATTGTAAATGCACAAACAGTAATATCTCCACATTGCAAGGTGCAATTCTGAAATTTTTTGCTTTTTCCTGCTAATCCTAGCATGATAAAGAAGATTCAAAGAGAGTGAGATGCCAGCTCCTTTCATTCAGTCAGTAGCTTCAAACATTTCTGGTATATGAAAAACATGTTTTTCAATGGCAAAAATCAATGAATATTGTAAATGCACAAACAGTAATATCTCCACATTGCACGGTGCAATTCTGAAATTTTTAGCTTTTTCCTGTTAATCCTAGCATGATAAAGAAGATTCAAAGAGAGTGAGATGCCAGCTCCTTTCATTCAGTCAGTAGCTTCAAACATTTCTGGTATATGAAAAACATGTTTTTCAATGGCAAAAATCAATGAATATTGTAAATGCACAAACAGTAATATCTCCACATTGCAAGGTGCAATTCTGAAATTTTTTGCTTTTTCCTGTTAATCCTAGCATGATAAAGAAGATTCAAAGAGAGTGAGATGCCAGCTCCTTTCATTCAGTCAGTAGCTTCAAACATTTCTGGTATATGAAAAACATGTTTTTCAATGGCAAAAATCAATGAATATTGTAAATGCACAAACAGTAATATCTCCACATTGCAAGGTGCAATTCTGAAATTTTTTGCTTTTTCCTGCTAATCCTAGCATGATAAAGAAGATTCAAAGAGAGTGAGATGCCAGCTCCTTTCATTCAGTCAGTAGCTTCAAACATTTCTGGTATATGAAAAACATGTTTTTCAATGGCATAAATCAATGAATATTGTAAATGCACAAACAGTAATATCTCCACATTGCAAGGTGCAATTCTGAAATTTTTTGCTTTTTCCTGCTAATCCTAGCATGATAAAGAAGATTCAAAGAGAGTGAGATGCCAGCTCCTTTCATTCAGTCAGTAGCTTCAAACATTTCTGGTATATGAAAAACATGTTTTTCAATGGCAAAAATCAATGAATATTGTAAATGCACAAACAGTAATATCTCCACATTGCACGGTGCAATTCTGAAATTTTTAGCTTTTTCCTGTTAATCCTAGCATGATAAAGAAGATTCAAAGAGAGTGAGATGCCAGCTCCTTTCATTCAGTCAGTAGCTTCAAACATTTCTGGTATATGAAAAACATGTTTTTCAATGGCAAAAATCAATGAATATTGTAAATGCACAAACAGTAATATCTCCACATTGCAAGGTGCAATTCTGAAATTTTTTGCTTTTTCCTGCTAATCCTAGCATGATAAAGAAGATTCAAAGAGAGTGAGATGCCAGCTCCTTTCATTCAGTCAGTAGCTTCAAACATTTCTGGTATATGAAAAACATGTTTTTCAATGGCAAAAATCAATGAATATTGTAAATGCACAAACAGTAATATCTCCACATTGCACGGTGCAATTCTGAAATTTTTAGCTTTTTCCTGTTAATCCTAGCATGATAAAGAAGATTCAAAGAGAGTGAGATGCCAGCTCCTTTCATTCAGTCAGTAGCTTCAAACATTTCTGGTATATGAAAAACATGTTTTTCAATGGCAAAAATCAATGAATATTGTAAATGCACAAACAGTAATATCTCCACATTGCAAGGTGCAATTCTGAAATTTTTTGCTTTTTCCTGCTAATCCTAGCATGATAAAGAAGATTCAAAGAGAGTGAGATGCCAGCTCCTTTCATTCAGTCAGTAGCTTCAAACATTTCTGGTATATGAAAAACATGTTTTTCAATGGCAAAAATCAATGAATATTGTAAATGCACAAACAGTAATATCTCCACATTGCACGGTGCAATTCTGAAATTTTTAGCTTTTTCCTGTTAATCCTAGCATGATAAAGAAGATTCAAAGAGAGTGAGATGCCAGCTCCTTTCATTCAGTCAGTAGCTTCAAACATTTCTGGTATATGAAAAACATGTTTTTCAATGGCAAAAATCAATGAATATTGTAAATGCACAAACAGTAATATCTCCACATTGCAAGGTGCAATTCTGAAATTTTTTGCTTTTTCCTGCTAATCCTAGCATGATAAAGAAGATTCAAAGAGAGTGAGATGCCAGCTCCTTTCATTCAGTCAGTAGCTTCAAACATTTCTGGTATATGAAAAACATGTTTTTCAATGGCAAAAATCAATGAATATTGTAAATGCACAAACAGTAATATCTCCACATTGCACGGTGCAATTCTGAAATTTTTAGCTTTTTCCTGTTAATCCTAGCATGATAAAGAAGATTCAAAGAGAGTGAGATGCCAGCTCCTTTCATTCAGTCAGTAGCTTCAAACATTTCTGGTATATGAAAAACATGTTTTTCAATGGCATAAATCAATGAATATTGTAAATGCACAAACAGTAATATCTCCACATTGCAAGGTGCAATTCTGAAATTTTTTGCTTTATCCTGCTAATCCTAGCATGATAAAGAAGATTCAAAGAGAGTGAGATGCCAGCTCCTTTCATTCAGTCAGTAGCTTCAAACATTTCTGGTATATGAAAAACATGTTTTTCAATGGCAAAAATCAATGAATATTGTAAATGCACAAACAGTAATATCTCCACATTGCACGGTGCAATTCTGAAATTTTTAGCTTTTTCCTGTTAATCCTAGCATGATAAAGAAGATTCAAAGAGTGAGATGCCAGCTCCTTTCATTCAGTCAGTAGCTTCAAACATTTCTGGACGTTTTTCAATGGCAAAAATCAATGAATATTGTAAATGCACAAACAGTAATATCTCCACATTGCAAGGTGCAATTCTGAAATTTTTTGCTTTTTCCTGTTAATCCTAGCATGATAAAGAAGATTCAAAGAGAGTGAGATGCCAGCTCCTTTCATTCAGTCAGTAGCTTCAAACATTTCTGGTATATGAAAAACATGTTTTTCAATGGCAAAAATCAATGAATATTGTAAATGCACAAACAGTAATATCTCCACATTGCAAGGTGCAATTCTGAAATTTTTTGCTTTTTCCTGTTAATCCTAGCATGATAAAGAAGATTCAAAGAGAGTGAGATGCCAGCTCCTTTCATTCAGTCAGTAGCTTCAAACATTTCTGGTATATGAAAAACATGTTTTTCAATGGCAAAAATCAATGAATATTGTAAATGCACAAACAGTAATATCTCCACATTGCAAGGTGCAATTCTGAAATTTTTTGCTTTTTCCTGCTAATCCTAGCATGATAAAGAAGATTCAAAGAGAGTGAGATGCCAGCTCCTTTCAATCAGTCAGTAGCTTCAAACATTTCTGGTATATGAAAAACATGTTTTTCAACGGCAAAAATCAATGAATATTGTAAATGCACAAACAGTAATATCTCCACATTGCACGGTGCAATTCTGAAATTTTTAGCTTTTTCCTGTTAATCCTAGCATGATAAAGAAGATTCAAAGAGAGTGAGATGCCAGCTCCTTTCATTCAGTCAGTAGCTTCAAACATTTCTGGTATATGAAAAACATGTTTTTCAATGGCAAAAATCAATGAATATTGTAAATGCACAAACAGTAATATCTCCACATTGCAAGGTGCAATTCTGAAATTGTTTGCTTTTTCCTGCTAATCCTAGCATGATAAAGAAGATTCAGAGTGAGATGCCAGCTCCTTTCATTCAGTCAGTAGCTTCAAACATTTCTGGTATATGAAAAACGTTTTTCAATGGCAAAAATCAATGAATATTGTAAATGCACATACAGTAATATCTCCACATTGCAAGGTGCAATTCTGAAATTTTTTGCTTTTTCCTGCTAATCCTAGCATGATAAAGAAGATTCAAAGAGAGTGAGATGCCAGCTCCTTTCAATCAGTCAGTAGCTTCAAACATTTCTGGTATATGAAAAACATGTTTTTCAATGGCAAAAATCAATGAATATTGTAAATGCACAAACAGTAATATCTCCACATTGCACGGTGCAATTCTGAAATTTTTTGCTTTTTCCTGCTAATCCTAGCATGATAAAGAAGATTCAAAGAGAGTGAGATGCCAGCTCCTTTCATTCAGTCAGTAGCTTCAAACATTTCTGGTATATGAAAAACATGTTTTTCAATGGCAAAAATCAATGAATATTGTAAATGCACAAACAGTAATATCTCCACATTGCACGGTGCAATTCTGAAATTTTTAGCTTTTTCCTGTTAATCCTAGCATGATAAAGAAGATTCAAAGAGAGTGAGATGCCAGCTCCTTTCATTCAGTCAGTAGCTTCAAACATTTCTGGTATATGAAAAACATGTTTTTCAATGGCAAAAATCAATGAATATTGTAAATGCACAAACAGTAATATCTCCACATTGCAAGGTGCAATTCTGAAATTTTTTGCTTTTTCCTGCTAATCCTAGCATGATAAAGAAGATTCAAAGAGAGTGAGATGCCAGCTCCTTTCATTCAGTCAGTAGCTTCAAACATTTCTGGTATATGAAAAACATGTTTTTCAATGGCAAAAATCAATGAATATTGTAAATGCACAAACAGTAATATCTCCACATTGCACGGTGCAATTCTGAAATTTTTAGCTTTTTCCTGTTAATCCTAGCATGATAAAGAAGATTCAAAGAGAGTGAGATGCCAGCTCCTTTCATTCAGTCAGTAGCTTCAAACATTTCTGGTATATGAAAAACATGTTTTTCAATGGCAAAAATCAATGAATATTGTAAATGCACAAACAGTAATATCTCCACATTGCACGGTGCAATTCTGAAATTTTTAGCTTTTTCCTGTTAATCCTAGCATGATAAAGAAGATTCAAAGAGAGTGAGATGCCAGCTCCTTTCATTCAGTCAGTAGCTTCAAACATTTCTGGTATATGAAAAACATGTTTTTCAATGGCAAAAATCAATGAATATTGTAAATGCACAAACAGTAATATCTCCACATTGCAAGGTGCAATTCTGAAATTTTTTGCTTTTTCCTGCTAATCCTAGCATGATAAAGAAGATTCAAAGAGAGTGAGATGCCAGCTCCTTTCATTCAGTCAGTAGCTTCAAACATTTCTGGTATATGAAAAACATGTTTTTCAATGGCAAAAATCAATGAATATTGTAAATGCACAAACAGTAATATCTCCACATTGCACGGTGCAATTCTGAAATTTTTTGCTTTTTCCTGTTAATCCTAGCATGATAAAGAAGATTCAAAGAGAGTGAGATGCCAGCTCCTTTCATTCAGTCAGTAGCTTCAAACATTTCTGGTATATGAAAAACATGTTTTTCAATGGCAAAAATCAATGAATATTGTAAATGCACAAACAGTAATATCTCCACATTGCAAGGTGCAATTCTGAAATTTTTTGCTTTTTCCTGCTAATCCTAGCATGATAAAGAAGATTCAAAGAGAGTGAGATGCCAGCTCCTTTCATTCAGTCAGTAGCTTCAAACATTTCTGGTATATGAAAAACATGTTTTTCAATGGCAAAAATCAATGAATATTGTAAATGCACAAACAGTAATATCTCCACATTGCACGGTGCAATTCTGAAATTTTTAGCTTTTTCCTGTTAATCCTAGCATGATAAAGAAGATTCAAAGAGAGTGAGATGCCAGCTCCTTTCATTCAGTCAGTAGCTTCAAACATTTCTGGTATATGAAAAACATGTTTTTCAATGGCAAAAATCAATGAATATTGTAAATGCACAAACAGTAATATCTCCACATTGCAAGGTGCAATTCTGAAATTTTTTGCTTTTTCCTGCTAATCCTAGCATGATAAAGAAGATTCAAAGAGAGTGAGATGCCAGCTCCTTTCATTCAGTCAGTAGCTTCAAACATTTCTGGTATATGAAAAACATGTTTTTCAATGGCAAAAATCAATGAATATTGTAAATGCACAAACAGTAATATCTCCACATTGCACGGTGCAATTCTGAAATTTTTAGCTTTTTCCTGTTAATCCTAGCATGATAAAGAAGATTCAAAGAGAGTGAGATGCCAGCTCCTTTCATTCAGTCAGTAGCTTCAAACATTTCTGGTATATGAAAAACATGTTTTTCAATGGCAAAAATCAATGAATATTGTAAATGCACAAACAGTAATATCTCCACATTGCAAGGTGCAATTCTGAAATTTTTTGCTTTTTCCTGTTAATCCTAGCATGATAAAGAAGATTCAAAGAGAGTGAGATGCCAGCTCCTTTCATTCAGTCAGTAGCTTCAAACATTTCTGGTATATGAAAAACATGTTTTTCAATGGCAAAAATCAATGAATATTGTAAATGCACAAACAGTAATATCTCCACATTGCAAGGTGCAATTCTGAAATTTTTTGCTTTTTCCTGCTAATCCTAGCATGATAAAGAAGATTCAAAGAGAGTGAGATGCCAGCTCCTTTCATTCAGTCAGTAGCTTCAAACATTTCTGGTATATGAAAAACATGTTTTTCAATGGCATAAATCAATGAATATTGTAAATGCACAAACAGTAATATCTCCACATTGCAAGGTGCAATTCTGAAATTTTTTGCTTTTTCCTGCTAATCCTAGCATGATAAAGAAGATTCAAAGAGAGTGAGATGCCAGCTCCTTTCATTCAGTCAGTAGCTTCAAACATTTCTGGTATATGAAAAACATGTTTTTCAATGGCAAAAATCAATGAATATTGTAAATGCACAAACAGTAATATCTCCACATTGCACGGTGCAATTCTGAAATTTTTAGCTTTTTCCTGTTAATCCTAGCATGATAAAGAAGATTCAAAGAGAGTGAGATGCCAGCTCCTTTCATTCAGTCAGTAGCTTCAAACATTTCTGGTATATGAAAAACATGTTTTTCAATGGCAAAAATCAATGAATATTGTAAATGCACAAACAGTAATATCTCCACATTGCAAGGTGCAATTCTGAAATTTTTTGCTTTTTCCTGCTAATCCTAGCATGATAAAGAAGATTCAAAGAGAGTGAGATGCCAGCTCCTTTCATTCAGTCAGTAGCTTCAAACATTTCTGGTATATGAAAAACATGTTTTTCAATGGCAAAAATCAATGAATATTGTAAATGCACAAACAGTAATATCTCCACATTGCACGGTGCAATTCTGAAATTTTTAGCTTTTTCCTGTTAATCCTAGCATGATAAAGAAGATTCAAAGAGAGTGAGATGCCAGCTCCTTTCATTCAGTCAGTAGCTTCAAACATTTCTGGTATATGAAAAACATGTTTTTCAATGGCAAAAATCAATGAATATTGTAAATGCACAAACAGTAATATCTCCACATTGCAAGGTGCAATTCTGAAATTTTTTGCTTTTTCCTGCTAATCCTAGCATGATAAAGAAGATTCAAAGAGAGTGAGATGCCAGCTCCTTTCATTCAGTCAGTAGCTTCAAACATTTCTGGTATATGAAAAACATGTTTTTCAATGGCAAAAATCAATGAATATTGTAAATGCACAAACAGTAATATCTCCACATTGCACGGTGCAATTCTGAAATTTTTAGCTTTTTCCTGTTAATCCTAGCATGATAAAGAAGATTCAAAGAGAGTGAGATGCCAGCTCCTTTCATTCAGTCAGTAGCTTCAAACATTTCTGGTATATGAAAAACATGTTTTTCAATGGCAAAAATCAATGAATATTGTAAATGCACAAACAGTAATATCTCCACATTGCAAGGTGCAATTCTGAAATTTTTTGCTTTTTCCTGCTAATCCTAGCATGATAAAGAAGATTCAAAGAGAGTGAGATGCCAGCTCCTTTCATTCAGTCAGTAGCTTCAAACATTTCTGGTATATGAAAAACATGTTTTTCAATGGCAAAAATCAATGAATATTGTAAATGCACAAACAGTAATATCTCCACATTGCACGGTGCA
>NW_027371710.1:0-24137 GCF_046119375.1 Phyllobates terribilis
AAAGAGAGTGAGATGCCAGCTCCTTTCATTCAGTCAGTAGCTTCAAACATTTCTGGTATATGAAAAACATGTTTTTCAATGGCAAAAATCAATGAATATTGTAAATGCACAAACAGTAATATCTCCACATTGCACGGTGCAATTCTGAAATTTTTAGCTTTTTCCTGTTAATCCTAGCATGATAAAGAAGATTCAAAGAGAGTGAGATGCCAGCTCCTTTCATTGTCAGTAGCTTCAAACATTTCTGGTATATGAAAAACATGTTTTTCAATGGCAAAAATCAATGAATATTGTAAATGCACAAACAGTAATATCTCCACATTGCAAGGTGCAATTCTGAAATTTTTTGCTTTTTCCTGCTAATCCTAGCATGATAAAGAAGATTCAAAGAGAGTGAGATGCCAGCTCCTTTCATTCAGTCAGTAGCTTCAAACATTTCTGGTATATGAAAAACATGTTTTTCAATGGCAAAAATCAATGAATATTGTAAATGCACAAACAGTAATATCTCCACATTGCACGGTGCAATTCTGAAATTTTTAGCTTTTTCCTGTTAATCCTAGCATGATAAAGAAGATTCAAAGAGAGTGAGATGCCAGCTCCTTTCATTCAGTCAGTAGCTTCAAACATTTCTGGTATATGAAAAACATGTTTTTCAATGGCAAAAATCAATGAATATTGTAAATGCACAAACAGTAATATCTCCACATTGCAAGGTGCAATTCTGAAATTTTTTGCTTTTTCCTGTTAATCCTAGCATGATAAAGAAGATTCAAAGAGAGTGAGATGCCAGCTCCTTTCATTCAGTCAGTAGCTTCAAACATTTCTGGTATATGAAAAACATGTTTTTCAATGGCAAAAATCAATGAATATTGTAAATGCACAAACAGTAAATCTCCACATTGCAAGGTGCAATTCTGAAATTTTTTGCTTTTTCTGCTAATCCTAGCATGATAAAGAAGATTCAAAGAGAGTGAGATGCCAGCTCCTTTCATTCAGTCAGTAGCTTCAAACATTTCTGGTATATGAAAAACATGTTTTTCAATGGCAAAAATCAATGAATATTGTAAATGCACAAACAGTAATAATCTCCACATTGCCAAGGTGCAATTCTGAAATTTTTTGCTTTTTCCTGCTAATCCTAGCATGATAAAGAAGATTCAAAGAGAGTGAGATGCCAGATCCTTTCATTCAGTCAGTAGCTTCAAACATTTTCTGGTATATGAAAAACATGTTTTCAATGGCAAAAATCAATGAATATTGTAAATGCACAAACAGTAATATCTCCACATTGCACTGTGCAATTCTGAAATTTTTAGCTTTTTCCTGTTAATCCTAGCATGATAAAGAAGATTCAAAGAGAGTGAGATGCCAGCTCCTTTCATTCAGTCAGTAGCTTCAAACATTTCTGGTATATGAAAAACATGTTTTTCAATGGCAAAAATCAATGAATATTGTAAATGCACAAACAGTAATATCTCCACATTGCAAGGTGCAATTCTGAAATTTTTTGCTTTTTCCTGTTAATCCTAGCATGATAAAGAAGATTCAAAGAGAGTGAGATGCCAGCTCCTTTCATTCAGTCAGTAGCTTCAAACATTTCTGGTATATGAAAAACATGTTTTTCAATGGCAAAAATCAATGAATATTGTAAATGCACAAACAGTAATATCTCCACATTGCAAGGTGCAATTCTGAAATTTTTTGCTTTTTCCTGCTAATCCTAGCATGATAAAGAAGATTCAAAGAGAGTGAGATGCCAGCTCCTTTCATTCAGTCAGTAGCTTCAAACATTTCTGGTATATGAAAAACATGTTTTTCAATGGCAAAAATCAATGAATATTGTAAATGCACAAACAGTAATATCTCCACATTGCAAGGTGCAATTCTGAAATTTTTTGCTTTTTCCTGCTAATCCTAGCATGATAAAGAAGATTCAAAGAGAGTGAGATGCCAGCTCCTTTCATTCAGTCAGTAGCTTCAAACATTTCTGGTATATGAAAAACATGTTTTTCAATGGCAAAAATCAATGAATATTGTAAATGCACAAACAGTAATATCTCCACATTGCACGGTGCAATTCTGAAATTTTTAGCTTTTTCCTGTTAATCCTAGCATGATAAAGAAGATTCAAAGAGAGTGAGATGCCAGCTCCTTTCATTCAGTCAGTAGCTTCAAACATTTCTGGATATGAGAAAAACGTTTTTTCAATGGCAAAAATTAATGAATATTGTAAATGCACAAACAGTAATATCTCCACATTGCAAGGTGCAATTCTGAAATTTTTGCTTTTTCCTGCTAATCCTAGCATGATAAAGAAGATTCAAAGAGAGTGAGATGCCAGCTCCTTTCATTCAGTCAGTAGCTTCAAACATTTCTGGTATATGAAAAAACATGTTTTTCAATGGCAAAATCAATGAATATTGTAAATGCACAAACAGTAATATCTCCACATTGCACGGTGCAATTCTGAAATTTTTAGCTTTTTCCTGTTAATCCTAGCATGATAAAGAAGATTCAAAGAGAGTGAGATGCCAGCTCCTTTCATTCAGTCAGTAGCTTCAAACATTTCTGGTATATGAAAAACATGTTTTTCAATGGCAAAAATCAATGAATATTGTAAATGCACAAACAGTAATATCTCCACATTGCAAGGTGCAATTCTGAAATTTTTTGCTTTTTCCTGCTAATCCTAGCATGATAAAGAAGATTCAAAGAGAGTGAGATGCCAGCTCCTTTCATTCAGTCAGTAGCTTCAAACATTTCTGGTAACGTTTTTCAATGGCAAAAATTAATGAATATTGTAAATGCACAAACAGTAATATCTCCACATTGCAAGGTGCAATTCTGAAATTTTTTGCTTTTTCCTGCTAATCCTAGCATGATAAAGAAGATTCAAAGAGAGTGAGATGCCAGCTCCTTTCATTCAGTCAGTAGCTTCAAACATTTCTGGTATATGAAAAACATGTTTTTCAATGGCAAAAATCAATGAATATTGTAAATGCACAAACAGTAATATCTCCACATTGCACGGTGCAATTCTGAAATTTTTAGCTTTTTCCTGTTAATCCTAGCATGATAAAGAAGATTCAAAGAGAGTGAGATGCCAGCTCCTTTCATTCAGTCAGTAGCTTCAAACATTTCTGGTATATGAAAAACATGTTTTTCAATGGCAAAAATCAATGAATATTGTAAATGCACAAACAGTAATATCTCCACATTGCAAGGTGCAATTCTGAAATTTTTTGCTTTTTCCTGTTAATCCTAGCATGATAAAGAAGATTCAAAGAGAGTGAGATGCCAGCTCCTTTCATTCAGTCAGTAGCTTCAAACATTTCTGGTATATGAAAAACATGTTTTTCAATGGCAAAAATCAATGAATATTGTAAATGCACAAACAGTAATATCTCCACATTGCAAGGTGCAATTCTGAAATTTTTTGCTTTTTCCTGCTAATCCTAGCATGATAAAGAAGATTCAAAGAGAGTGAGATGCCAGCTCCTTTCATTCAGTCAGTAGCTTCAAACATTTCTGGTATAAAAACATGTTTTTCAATGGCAAAAATCAATGAATATTGTAAATGCACAAACAGTAATATCTCCACATTGCAAGGTGCAATTCTGAAATTTTTTGCTTTTTCCTGCTAATCCTAGCATGATAAAGAAGATTCAAAGAGAGTGAGATGCCAGCTCCTTTCATTCAGTCAGTAGCTTCAAACATTTCTGGTATATGAAAAACATGTTTTTCAATGGCAAAAATCAATGAATATTGTAAATGCACAAACAGTAATATCTCCACATTGCACGGTGCAATTCTGAAATTTTTAGCTTTTTCCTGTTAATCCTAGCATGATAAAGAAGATTCAAAGAGAGTGAGATGCCAGCTCCTTTCATTCAGTCAGTAGCTTCAAACATTTCTGGATGATAAAAAACGTTTTTCAATGGCAAAAAATTAATGAATATTGTAAATGCACAAACAGTAATATCTCCACATTGCAAGGTGCAATTCTGAAATTTTTTGCTTTTTCCTGCTAATCCTAGCATGATAAAGAAGATTCAAAGAGAGTGAGATGCCAGCTCCTTTCATTCAGTCAGTAGCTTCAAACATTTCTGGTATATGAAAAACATGTTTTTCAATGGCAAAAATCAATGAATATTGTAAATGCACAAACAGTAATATCTCCACATTGCACGGTGCAATTCTGAAATTTTTAGCTTTTTCCTGTTAATCCTAGCATGATAAAGAAGATTCAAAGAGAGTGAGATGCCAGCTCCTTTCATTCAGTCAGTAGCTTCAAACATTTCTGGTATATGAAAAACATGTTTTTCAATGGCAAAAATCAATGAATATTGTAAATGCACAAACAGTAATATCTCCACATTGCAAGGTGCAATTCTGAAATTTTTTGCTTTTTCCTGCTAATCCTAGCATGATAAAGAAGATTCAAAGAGAGTGAGATGCCAGCTCCTTTCATTCAGTCAGTAGCTTCAAACATTTCTGGACGTTTTTCAATGGCAAAAATTAATGAATATTGTAAATGCACAAACAGTAATATCTCCACATTGCAAGGTGCAATTCTGAAATTTTTTGCTTTTTCCTGCTAATCTAGCATGATAAAGAAGATTCAAAGAGAGTGAGATGCCAGCTCCTTTCATTCAGTCAGTAGCTTCAAACATTTCTGGTATATGAAAAACATGTTTTTCAATGGCAAAAATCAATGAATATTGTAAATGCACAAACAGTAATATCTCCACATTGCACGGTGCAATTCTGAAATTTTTAGCTTTTTCCTGTTAATCCTAGCATGATAAAGAAGATTCAAAGAGAGTGAGATGCCAGCTCCTTTCATTCAGTCAGTAGCTTCAAACATTTCTGGTATATGAAAAACATGTTTTTCAATGGCAAAAATCAATGAATATTGTAAATGCACAAACAGTAATATCTCCACATTGCAAGGTGCAATTCTAAAATTTTTTGCTTTTTCCTGTTAATCCTAGCATGATAAAGAAGATTCAAAGAGAGTGAGATGCCAGCTCCTTTCATTCAGTCAGTAGCTTCAAACATTCTGGTATATGAAAAACATGTTTTTCAATGGCAAAAATCAATGAATATTGTAAATGCACAAACAGTAATATCTCCACATTGCAAGGTGCAATTCTGAAATTTTTTGCTTTTTCCTGCTAATCCTAGCATGATAAAGAAGATTCAAAGAGAGTGAGATGCCAGCTCCTTTCATTCAGTCAGTAGCTTCAAACATTTCTGGTATATGAAAAACATGTTTTTCAATGGCAAAAATCAATGAATATTGTAAATGCACAAACAGTAATATCTCCACATTGCACGGTGCAATTCTGAAATTTTTAGCTTTTTCCTGTTAATCCTAGCATGATAAAGAAGATTCAAAGAGAGTGAGATGCCAGCTCCTTTCATTGTCAGTAGCTTCAAACATTTCTGGTATATGAAAAACATGTTTTTCAATGGCAAAAATCAATGAATATTGTAAATGCACAAACAGTAATATCTCCACATTGCAAGGTGCAATTCTGAAATTTTTTGCTTTTTCCTGCTAATCCTAGCATGATAAAGAAGATTCAAAGAGAGTGAGATGCCAGCTCCTTTCATTCAGTCAGTAGCTTCAAACATTTCTGGTATATGAAAAACATGTTTTTCAATGGCAAAAATCAATGAATATTGTAAATGCACAAACAGTAATATCTCCACATTGCACGGTGCAATTCTGAAATTTTTAGCTTTTTCCTGTTAATCCTAGCATGATAAAGAAGATTCAAAGAGAGTGAGATGCCAGCTCCTTTCATTCAGTCAGTAGCTTCAAACATTTCTGGTATATGAAAAACATGTTTTTCAATGGCAAAAATCAATGAATATTGTAAATGCACAAACAGTAATATCTCCACATTGCAAGGTGCAATTCTGAAATTTTTTGCTTTTTCCTGTTAATCCTAGCATGATAAAGAAGATTCAAAGAGAGTGAGATGCCAGCTCCTTTCATTCAGTCAGTAGCTTCAAACATTTCTGGTATATGAAAAACATGTTTTTCAATGGCAAAAATCAATGAATATTGTAAATGCACAAACAGTAATATCTCCACATTGCAAGGTGCAATTCTGAAATTTTTTGCTTTTTCCTGCTAATCCTAGCATGATAAAGAAGATTCAAAGAGAGTGAGATGCCAGCTCCTTTCATTCAGTCAGTAGCTTCAAACATTTCTGGTATATGAAAAACATGTTTTTCAATGGCAAAAATCAATGAATATTGTAAATGCACAAACAGTAATATCTCCACATTGCAAGGTGCAATTCTGAAATTTTTTGCTTTTTCCTGCTAATCCTAGCATGATAAAGAAGATTCAAAGAGAGTGAGATGCCAGCTCCTTTCATTCAGTCAGTAGCTTCAAACATTTCTGGTATATGAAAAACATGTTTTTCAATGGCAAAAATCAATGAATATTGTAAATGCACAAACAGTAATATCTCCACATTGCACGGTGCAATTCTGAAATTTTTAGCTTTTTCCTGTTAATCCTAGCATGATAAAGAAGATTCAAAGAGAGTGAGATGCCAGCTCCTTTCATTCAGTCAGTAGCTTCAAACATTTCTGGTATATGAAAAACATGTTTTTCAATGGCAAAAATCAATGAATATTGTAAATGCACAAACAGTAATATCTCCACATTGCAAGGTGCAATTCTGAAATTTTTTGCTTTTTCCTGCTAATCCTAGCATGATAAAGAAGATTCAAAGAGAGTGAGATGCCAGCTCCTTTCATTCAGTCAGTAGCTTCAAACATTTCTGGACGTTTTTCAATGGCAAAAATTAATGAATATTGTAAATGCACAAACAGTAATATCTCCACATTGCAAGGTGCAATTCTGAAATTTTTTGCTTTTTCCTGCTAATCCTAGCATGATAAAGAAGATTCAAAGAGAGTGAGATGCCAGCTCCTTTCATTCAGTCAGTAGCTTCAAACATTTCTGGTATATGAAAAACATGTTTTTCAATGGCAAAAATCAATGAATATTGTAAATGCACAAACAGTAATATCTCCACATTGCAAGGTGCAATTCTGAAATTTTTTGCTTTTTCCTGCTAATCCTAGCATGATAAAGAAGATTCAAAGAGAGTGAGATGCCAGCTCCTTTCATTCAGTCAGTAGCTTCAAACATTTCTGGTATATGAAAAACATGTTTTTCAATGGCAAAAATCAATGAATATTGTAAATGCACAAACAGTAATATCTCCACATTGCACGGTGCAATTCTGAAATTTTTAGCTTTTTCCTGTTAATCCTAGCATGATAAAGAAGATTCAAAGAGAGTGAGATGCCAGCTCCTTTCATTCAGTCAGTAGCTTCAAACATTTCTGGATATGAAAACGTTTTTCAATGGCAAAAATTAATGAATATTGTAAATGCACAAACAGTAATATCTCCACATTGCAAGGTGCAATTCTGAAATTTTTGCTTTTTCCTGCTAATCCTAGCATGATAAAGAAGATTCAAAGAGAGTGAGATGCCAGCTCCTTTCATTCAGTCAGTAGCTTCAAACATTTCTGGTATATGAAAAACATGTTTTTCAATGGCAAAAATCAATGAATGTTGTAAATGCACAAACAGTAATATCTCCACATTGCAAGGTGCAATTCTGAAATTTTTGCTTTTTCCTGTTAATCCTAGCATGATAAAGAAGATTCAAAGAGAGTGAGATGCCAGCTCCTTTCATTCAGTCAGTAGCTTCAAACATTTCTGGTATATGAAAAACATGTTTTTCAATGGCAAAAATCAATGAATATTGTAAATGCACAAACAGTAATATCTCCACATTGCAAGGTGCAATTCTGAAATTTTTTGCTTTTTCCTGCTAATCCTAGCATGATAAAGAAGATTCAAAGAGAGTGAGATGCCAGCTCCTTTCATTCAGTCAGTAGCTTCAAACATTTCTGGTATATGGAAAACATGTTTTTCAATGGCAAAAATCAATGAATATTGTAAATGCACAAACAGTAATATCTCCACATTGCACGGTGCAATTCTGAAATTTTTAGCTTTTTCCTGTTAATCCTAGCATGATAAAGAAGATTCAAAGAGAGTGAGATGCCAGCTCCTTTCATTCAGTCAGTAGCTTCAAACATTTCTGGTATATGAAAAACATGTTTTTCAATGGCAAAAATCAATGAATATTGTAAATGCACAAACAGTAATATCTCCACATTGCAAGGTGCAATTCTGAAATTTTTTGCTTTTTCCTGCTAATCCTAGCATGATAAAGAAGATTCAAAGAGAGTGAGATGCCAGCTCCTTTCATTCAGTCAGTAGCTTCAAACATTTCTGGTATATGAAAAACATGTTTTTCAATGGCAAAAATCAATGAATATTGTAAATGCACAAACAGTAATATCTCCACATTGCACGGTGCAATTCTGAAATTTTTAGCTTTTTCCTGTTAATCCTAGCATGATAAAGAAGATTCAAAGAGAGTGAGATGCCAGCTCCTTTCATTCAGTCAGTAGCTTCAAACATTTCTGGTATATGAAAAACATGTTTTTCAATGGCAAAAATCAATGAATATTGTAAATGCACAAACAGTAATATCTCCACATTGCAAGGTGCAATTCTGAAATTTTTTGCTTTTTCCTGTTAATCCTAGCATGATAAAGAAGATTCAAAGAGAGTGAGATGCCAGCTCCTTTCATTCAGTCAGTAGCTTCAAACATTTCTGGTATATGAAAAACATGTTTTTCAATGGCAAAAATCAATGAATATTGTAAATGCACAAACAGTAATATCTCCACATTGCAAGGTGCAATTCTGAAATTTTTTGCTTTTTCCTGCTAATCCTAGCATGATAAAGAAGATTCAAAGAGAGTGAGATGCCAGCTCCTTTCATTCAGTCAGTAGCTTCAAACATTTCTGGTATATGAAAAACATGTTTTTCAATGGCAAAAATCAATGAATATTGTAAATGCACAAACAGTAATATCTCCACATTGCAAGGTGCAATTCTGAAATTTTTTGCTTTTTCCTGCTAATCCTAGCATGATAAAGAAGATTCAAAGAGAGTGAGATGCCAGCTCCTTTCATTCAGTCAGTAGCTTCAAACATTTCTGGTATATGAAAAACATGTTTTTCAATGGCAAAAATCAATGAATATTGTAAATGCACAAACAGTAATATCTCCACATTGCACGGTGCAATTCTGAAATTTTTAGCTTTTTCCTGTTAATCCTAGCATGATAAAGAAGATTCAAAGAGAGTGAGATGCCAGCTCCTTTCATTCAGTCAGTAGCTTCAAACATTTCTGGTATATGAAAAACATGTTTTTCAATGGCAAAAATCAATGAATATTGTAAATGCACAAACAGTAATATCTCCACATTGCAAGGTGCAATTCTGAAATTTTTTGCTTTTTCCTGTTAATCCTAGCATGATAAAGAAGATTCAAAGAGAGTGAGATGCCAGCTCCTTTCATTCAGTCAGTAGCTTCAAACATTTCTGGTATATGAAAAACATGTTTTTCAATGGCAAAAATCAATGAATATTGTAAATGCACAAACAGTAATATCTCCACATTGCAAGGTGCAATTCTGAAATTTTTTGCTTTTTCCTGCTAATCCTAGCATGATAAAGAAGATTCAAAGAGAGTGAGATGCCAGCTCCTTTCATTCAGTCAGTAGCTTCAAACATTTCTGGTATATGAAAAACATGTTTTTCAATGGCAAAAATCAATGAATATTGTAAATGCACAAACAGTAATATCTCCACATTGCAAGGTGCAATTCTGAAATTTTTTGCTTTTTCCTGCTAATCCTAGCATGATAAAGAATATTCAAAGAGAGTGAGATGCCAGCTCCTTTCATTCAGTCAGTAGCTTCAAACATTTCTGGTATATGAAAAACATGTTTTTCAATGGCAAAAATCAATGAATATTGTAAATGCACAAACAGTAATATCTCCACATTGCACGGTGCAATTCTGAAATTTTTAGCTTTTTCCTGTTAATCCTAGCATGATAAAGAAGATTCAAAGAGAGTGAGATGCCAGCTCCTTTCATTCAGTCAGTAGCTTCAAACATTTCTGGTATATGAAAAACATGTTTTTCAATGGCAAAAATCAATGAATATTGTAAATGCACAAACAGTAATATCTCCACATTGCAAGGTGCAATTCTGAAATTTTTTGATTTTTCCTGCTAATCCTAGCATGATAAAGAAGATTCAGAGAGTGAGATGCCAGCTCCTTTCATTCAGTCAGTAGCTTCAAACATTTCTGGACGTTTTTCAATGGCAAAAATTAATGAATATTGTAAATGCACAAACAGTAATATCTCCACATTGCAAGGTGCAATTCTGAAATTTTTTGCTTTTTCCTGCTAATCCTAGCATGATAAAGAAGATTCAAAGAGAGTGAGATGCCAGCTCCTTTCATTCAGTCAGTAGCTTCAAACATTTCTGGTATATGAAAAACATGTTTTTCAATGGCAAAAATCAATGAATATTGTAAATGCACAAACAGTAATATCTCCACATTGCAAGGTGCAATTCTGAAATTTTTTGCTTTTTCCTGTTAATCCTAGCATGATAAAGAAGATTCAAAGAGAGTGAGATGCCAGCTCCTTTCATTCAGTCAGTAGCTTCAAACATTTCTGGTATATGAAAAACATGTTTTTCAATGGCAAAAATCAATGAATATTGTAAATGCACAAACAGTAATATCTCCACATTGCAAGGTGCAATTCTGAAATTTTTTGCTTTTTCCTGCTAATCCTAGCATGATAAAGAAGATTCAAAGAGAGTGAGATGCCAGCTCCTTTCATTCAGTCAGTAGCTTCAAACATTTCTGGTATATGAAAAACATGTTTTTCAATGGCAAAAATCAATGAATATTGTAAATGCACAAACAGTAATATCTCCACATTGCACGGTGCAATTCTGAAATTTTTAGCTTTTTCCTGTTAATCCTAGCATGATAAAGAAGATTCAAAGAGAGTGAGATGCCAGCTCCTTTCATTGTCAGTAGCTTCAAACATTTCTGGTATATGAAAAACATGTTTTTCAATGGCAAAAATCAATGAATATTGTAAATGCACAAACAGTAATATCTCCACATTGCAAGGTGCAATTCTGAAATTTTTTGCTTTTTCCTGCTAATCCTAGCATGATAAAGAAGATTCAAAGAGAGTGAGATGCCAGCTCCTTTCATTCAGTCAGTAGCTTCAAACATTTCTGGTATATGAAAAACATGTTTTTCAATGGCAAAAATCAATGAATATTGTAAATGCACAAACAGTAATATCTCCACATTGCACGGTGCAATTCTGAAATTTTTAGCTTTTTCCTGTTAATCCTAGCATGATAAAGAAGATTCAAAGAGAGTGAGATGCCAGGTCCTTTCATTCAGTCAGTAGCTTCAAACATTTCTGGTATATGAAAAACATGTTTTTCAATGGCAAAAATCAATGAATATTGTAAATGCACAAACAGTAATATCTCCACATTGCAAGGTGCAATTCTGAAATTTTTTGCTTTTTCCTGTTAATCCTAGCATGATAAAGAAGATTCAAAGAGAGTGAGATGCCAGCTCCTTTCATTCAGTCAGTAGCTTCAAACATTTCTGGTATATGAAAAACATGTTTTTCAATGGCAAAAATCAATGAATATTGTAAATGCACAAACAGTAATATCTCCACATTGCAAGGTGCAATTCTGAAATTTTTTGCTTTTTCCTGCTAATCCTAGCATGATAAAGAAGATTCAAAGAGAGTGAGATGCCAGCTCCTTTCATTCAGTCAGTAGCTTCAAACATTTCTGGTATATGAAAAACATGTTTTTCAATGGCAAAAATCAATGAATATTGTAAATGCACAAACAGTAATATCTCCACATTGCAAGGTGCAATTCTGAAATTTTTTGCTTTTTCCTGCTAATCCTAGCATGATAAAGAAGATTCAAAGAGAGTGAGATGCCAGCTCCTTTCATTCAGTCAGTAGCTTCAAACATTTCTGGTATATGAAAAACATGTTTTTCAATGGCAAAAATCAATGAATATTGTAAATGCACAAACAGTAATATCTCCACATTGCACGGTGCAATTCTGAAATTTTTAGCTTTTTCCTGTTAATCCTAGCATGATAAAGAAGATTCAAAGAGAGTGAGATGCCAGCTCCTTTCATTCAGTCAGTAGCTTCAAACATTTCTGGTATATGAAAAACATGTTTTTCAATGGCAAAAATCAATGAATATTGTAAATGCACAAACAGTAATATCTCCACATTGCAAGGTGCAATTCTGAAATTTTTTGCTTTTTCCTGCTAATCCTAGCATGATAAAGAAGATTCAAAGAGAGTGAGATGCCAGCTCCTTTCATTCAGTCAGTAGCTTCAAACATTTCTGGACGTTTTTCAATGGCAAAAATTAATGAATATTGTAAATGCACAAACAGTAATATCTCCACATTGCAAGGTGCAATTCTGAAATTTTTTGCTTTTTCCTGCTAATCCTAGCATGATAAAGAAGATTCAAAGAGAGTGAGATGCCAGCTCCTTTCATTCAGTCAGTAGCTTCAAACATTTCTGGTATATGAAAAACATGTTTTTCAATGGCAAAAATCAATGAATATTGTAAATGCACAAACAGTAATATCTCCACATTGCACGGTGCAATTCTGAAATTTTTAGCTTTTTCCTGTTAATCCTAGCATGATAAAGAAGATTCAAAGAGAGTGAGATGCCAGCTCCTTTCATTGTCAGTAGCTTCAAACATTTCTGGTATATGAAAAACATGTTTTTCAATGGCAAAAATCAATGAATATTGTAAATGCACAAACAGTAATATCTCCACATTGCAAGGTGCAATTCTGAAATTTTTTGCTTTTTCCTGCTAATCCTAGCATGATAAAGAAGATTCAAAGAGAGTGAGATGCCAGCTCCTTTCATTCAGTCAGTAGCTTCAAACATTTCTGGTATATGAAAAACATGTTTTTCAATGGCAAAAATCAATGAATATTGTAAATGCACAAACAGTAATATCTCCACATTGCACGGTGCAATTCTGAAATTTTTAGCTGTTTCCTGTTAATCCTAGCATGATAAAGAAGATTCAAAGAGAGTGAGATGCCAGCTCCTTTCATTCAGTCAGTAGCTTCAAACATTTCTGGTATATGAAAAACATGTTTTTCAATGGCAAAAATCAATGAATATTGTAAATGCACAAACAGTAATATCTCCACATTGCAAGGTGCAATTCTGAAATTTTTTGCTTTTTCCTGTTAATCCTAGCATGATAAAGAAGATTCAAAGAGAGTGAGATGCCAGCTCCTTTCATTCAGTCAGTAGCTTCAAACATTTCTGGTATATGAAAAACATGTTTTTCAATGGCAAAAATCAATGAATATTGTAAATGCACAAACAGTAATATCTCCACATTGCAAGGTGCAATTCTGAAATTTTTTGCTTTTTCCTGCTAATCCTAGCATGATAAAGAAGATTCAAAGAGAGTGAGATGCCAGCTCCTTTCATTCAGTCAGTAGCTTCAAACATTTCTGGTATATGAAAAACATGTTTTTCAATGGCAAAAATCAATGAATATTGTAAATGCACAAACAGTAATATCTCCACATTGCAAGGTGCAATTCTGAAATTTTTTGCTTTTTCCTGCTAATCCTAGCATGATAAAGAAGATTCAAAGAGAGTGAGATGCCAGCTCCTTTCATTCAGTCAGTAGCTTCAAACATTTCTGGACGTTTTTCAATGGCAAAAATTAATGAATATTGTAAATGCACAAACAGTAATATCTCCACATTGCAAGGTGCAATTCTGAAATTTTTTGCTTTTTCCTGCTAATCCTAGCATGATAAAGAAGATTCAAAGAGAGTGAGATGCCAGCTCCTTTCATTCAGTCAGTAGCTTCAAACATTTCTGGTATATGAAAAACATGTTTTTCAATGGCAAAAATCAATGAATATTGTAAATGCACAAACAGTAATATCTCCACATTGCACGGTGCAATTCTGAAATTTTTAGCTTTTTCCTGTTAATCCTAGCATGATAAAGAAGATTCAAAGAGAGTGAGATGCCAGCTCCTTTCATTCAGTCAGTAGCTTCAAACATTTCTGGTATATGAAAAACATGTTTTTCAATGGCAAAAATCAATGAATATTGTAAATGCACAAACAGAAATATATCCACATTGCAAGGTGCAATTCTGAAATTTTTTGCTTTTTCCTGTTAATCCTAGCATGATAAAGAAGATTCAAAGAGAGTGAGATGCCAGCTCCTTTCATTCAGTCAGTAGCTTCAAACATTTCTGGTATATGAAAAACATGTTTTTCAATGGCAAAAATCAATGAATATTGTAAATGCACAAACAGTAATATCTCCACATTGCAAGGTGCAATTCTGAAATTTTTTGCTTTTTCCTGCTAATCCTAGCATGATAAAGAAGATTCAAAGAGAGTGAGATGCCAGCTCCTTTCATTCAGTCAGTAGCTTCAAACATTTCTGGTATATGAAAAACATGTTTTTCAATGGCAAAAATCAATGAATATTGTAAATGCACAAACAGTAATATCTCCACATTGCACGGTGCAATTCTGAAATTTTTAGCTTTTTCCTGTTAATCCTAGCATGATAAAGAAGATTCAAAGAGAGTGAGATGCCAGCTCCTTTCATTCAGTCAGTAGCTTCAAACATTTCTGGTATATGAAAAACATGTTTTTCAATGGCAAAAATCAATGAATATTGTAAATGCACAAACAGTAATATCTCCACATTGCAAGGTGCAATTCTGAAATTTTTTGCTTTTTCCTGCTAATCCTAGCATGATAAAGAAGATTCAAAGAGAGTGAGATGCCAGCTCCTTTCATTCAGTCAGTAGCTTCAAACATTTCTGGACGTTTTTCAATGGCAAAAATTAATGAATATTGTAAATGCACAAACAGTAATATCTCCACATTGCAAGGTGCAATTCTGAAATTTTTTGCTTTTTCCTGCTAATCCTAGCATGATAAAGAAGATTCAAAGAGAGTGAGATGCCAGCTCCTTTCATTCAGTCAGTAGCTTCAAACATTTCTGGTATATGAAAAACATGTTTTTCAATGGCAAAAATCAATGAATATTGTAAATGCACAAACAGTAATATCTCCACATTGCACGGTGCAATTCTGAAATTTTTAGCTTTTTCCTGTTAATCCTAGCATGATAAAGAAGATTCAAAGAGAGTGAGATGCCAGCTCCTTTCATTCAGTCAGTAGCTTCAAACATTTCTGGTATATGAAAAACATGTTTTTCAATGGCAAAAATCAATGAATATTGTAAATGCACAAACAGTAATATCTCCACATTGCAAGGTGCAATTCTGAAATTTTTTGCTTTTTCCTGCTAATCCTAGCATGATAAAGAAGATTCAAAGAGAGTGAGATGCCAGCTCCTTTCATTCAGTCAGTAGCTTCAAACATTTCTGGACGTTTTTCAATGGCAAAAATTAATGAATATTGTAAATGCACAAACAGTAATATCTCCACATTGCAAGGTGCAATTCTGAAATTTTTTGCTTTTTCCTGCTAATCCTAGCATGATAAAGAAGATTCAAAGAGAGTGAGATGCCAGCTCCTTTCATTCAGTCAGTAGCTTCAAACATTTCTGGTATATGAAAAACATGTTTTTCAATGGCAAAAATCAATGAATATTGTAAATGCACAAACAGTAATATCTCCACATTGCACGGTGCAATTCTGAAATTTTTAGCTTTTTCCTGTTAATCCTAGCATGATAAAGAAGATTCAAAGAGAGTGAGATGCCAGCTCCTTTCATTCAGTCAGTAGCTTCAAACATTTCTGGTATATGAAAAACATGTTTTTCAATGGCAAAAATCAATGAATATTGTAAATGCACAAACAGTAATATCTCCACATTGCAAGGTGCAATTCTGAAATTTTTTGCTTTTTCCTGTTAATCCTAGCATGATAAAGAAGATTCAAAGAGAGTGAGATGCCAGCTCCTTTCATTCAGTCAGTAGCTTCAAACATTTCTGGTATATGAAAAACATGTTTTTCAATGGCAAAAATCAATGAATATTGTAAATGCACAAACAGTAATATCTCCACATTGCAAGGTGCAATTCTGAAATTTTTTGCTTTTTCCTGCTAATCCTAGCATGATAAAGAAGATTCAAAGAGAGTGAGATGCCAGCTCCTTTCATTCAGTCAGTAGCTTCAAACATTTCTGGTATATGAAAAACATGTTTTTCAATGGCAAAAATCAATGAATATTGTAAATGCACAAACAGTAATATCTCCACATTGCACGGTGCAATTCTGAAATTTTTAGCTTTTTCCTGTTAATCCTAGCATGATAAAGAAGATTCAAAGAGAGTGAGATGCCAGCTCCTTTCATTGTCAGTAGCTTCAAACATTTCTGGTATATGAAAAACATGTTTTTCAATGGCAAAAATCAATGAATATTGTAAATGCACAAACAGTAATATCTCCACATTGCAAGGTGCAATTCTGAAATTTTTTGCTTTTTCCTTCTAATCCTAGCATGATAAAGAAGATTCAAAGAGAGTGAGATGCCAGCTCCTTTCATTCAGTCAGTAGCTTCAAACATTTCTGGTATATGAAAAACATGTTTTTCAATGGCAAAAATCAATGAATATTGTAAATGCACAAACAGTAATATCTCCACATTGCACGGTGCAATTCTGAAATTTTTAGCTTTTTCCTGTTAATCCTAGCATGATAAAGAAGATTCAAAGAGAGTGAGATGCCAGCTCCTTTCATTCAGTCAGTAGCTTCAAACATTTCTGGTATATGAAAAACATGTTTTTCAATGGCAAAAATCAATGAATATTGTAAATGCACAAACAGTAATATCTCCACATTGCAAGGTGCAATTCTGAAATTTTTTGCTTTTTCCTGCTAATCCTAGCATGATAAAGAAGATTCAAAGAGAGTGAGATGCCAGCTCCTTTCATTCAGTCAGTAGCTTCAAACATTTCTGGTATATGAAAAACATGTTTTTCAATGGCAAAAATCAATGAATATTGTAAATGCACAAACAGTAATATCTCCACATTGCACGGTGCAATTCTGAAATTTTTAGCTTTTTCCTGTTAATCCTAGCATGATAAAGAAGATTCAAAGAGAGTGAGATGCCAGCTCCTTTCATTCAGTCAGTAGCTTCAAACATTTCTGGTATTTGAAAAACATGTTTTTCAATGGCAAAAATCAATGAATATTGTAAATGCACAAACAGTAATATCTCCACATTGCAAGGTGCAATTCTGAAATTTTTTGCTTTTTCCTGTTAATCCTAGCATGATAAAGAAGATTCAAAGAGAGTGAGATGCCAGCTCCTTTCATTCAGTCAGTAGCTTCAAACATTTCTGGTATATGAAAAACATGTTTTTCAATGGCAAAAATCAATGAATATTGTAAATGCACAAACAGTAATATCTCCACATTGCAAGGTGCAATTCTGAAATTTTTTGCTTTTTCCTGCTAATCCTAGCATGATAAAGAAGATTCAAAGAGAGTGAGATGCCAGCTCCTTTCATTCAGTCAGTAGCTTCAAACATTTCTGGTATATGAAAAACATGTTTTTCAATGGCAAAAATCAATGAATATTGTAAATGCACAAACAGTAATATCTCCACATTGCACGGTGCAATTCTGAAATTTTTAGCTTTTTCCTGTTAATCCTAGCATGATAAAGAAGATTCAAAGAGAGTGAGATGCCAGCTCCTTTCATTGTCAGTAGCTTCAAACATTTCTGGTATATGAAAAACATGTTTTTCAATGGCAAAAATCAATGAATATTGTAAATGCACAAACAGTAATATCTCCACATTGCAAGGTGCAATTCTGAAATTTTTTGCTTTTTCCTGCTAATCCTAGCATGATAAAGAAGATTCAAAGAGAGTGAGATGCCAGCTCCTTTCATTCAGTCAGTAGCTTCAAACATTTCTGGACGTTTTTCAATGGCAAAAATTAATGAATATTGTAAATGCACAAACAGTAATATCTCCACATTGCACGGTGCAATTCTGAAATTTTTAGCTTTTTCCTGTTAATCCTAGCATGATAAAGAAGATTCAAAGAGAGTGAGATGCCAGCTCCTTTCATTCAGTCAGTAGCTTCAAACATTTCTGGTATATGAAAAACATGTTTTTCAATGGCAAAAATCAATGAATATTGTAAATGCACAAACAGTAATATCTCCACATTGCAAGGTGCAATTCTGAAATTTTTTGCTTTTTCCTGCTAATCCTAGCATGATAAAGAAGATTCAAAGAGAGTGAGATGCCAGCTCCTTTCATTCAGTCAGTAGCTTCAAACATTTCTGGACGTTTTTCAATGGCAAAAATTAATGAATATTGTAAATGCACAAACAGTAATATCTCCACATTGCAAGGTGCAATTCTGAAATTTTTTGCTTTTTCCTGCTAATCCTAGCATGATAAAGAAGATTCAAAGAGAGTGAGATGCCAGCTCCTTTCATTCAGTCAGTAGCTTCAAACATTTCTGGTATATGAAAAACATGTTTTTCAATGGCAAAAATCAATGAATATTGTAAATGCACAAACAGTAATATCTCCACATTGCACGGTGCAATTCTGAAATTTTTAGCTTTTTCCTGTTAATCCTAGCATGATAAAGAAGATTCAAAGAGAGTGAGATGCCAGCTCCTTTCATTCAGTCAGTAGCTTCAAACATTTCTGGTATATGAAAAACATGTTTTTCAATGGCAAAAATCAATGAATATTGTAAATGCACAAACAGTAATATCTCCACATTGCAAGGTGCAATTCTGAAATTTTTTGCTTTTTCCTGTTAATCCTAGCATGATAAAGAAGATTCAAAGAGAGTGAGATGCCAGCTCCTTTCATTCAGTCAGTAGCTTCAAACATTTCTGGTATATGAAAAACATGTTTTTCAATGGCAAAAATCAATGAATATTGTAAATGCACAAACAGTAATATCTCCACATTGCAAGGTGCAATTCTGAAATTTTTTGCTTTTTCCTGCTAATCCTAGCATGATAAAGAAGATTCAAAGAGAGTGAGATGCCAGCTCCTTTCATTCAGTCAGTAGCTTCAAACATTTCTGGTATATGAAAAACATGTTTTTCAATGGCAAAAATCAATGAATATTGTAAATGCACAAACAGTAATATCTCCACATTGCACGGTGCAATTCTGAAATTTTTAGCTTTTTCCTGTTAATCCTAGCATGATAAAGAAGATTCAAAGAGAGTGAGATGCCAGCTCCTTTCATTGTCAGTAGCTTCAAACATTTCTGGTATATGAAAAACATGTTTTTCAATGGCAAAAATCAATGAATATTGTAAATGCACAAACAGTAATATCTCCACATTGCAAGGTGCAATTCTGAAATTTTTTGCTTTTTCCTTCTAATCCTAGCATGATAAAGAAGATTCAAAGAGAGTGAGATGCCAGCTCCTTTCATTCAGTCAGTAGCTTCAAACATTTCTGGTATATGAAAAACATGTTTTTCAATGGCAAAAATCAATGAATATTGTAAATGCACAAACAGTAATATCTCCACATTGCACGGTGCAATTCTGAAATTTTTAGCTTTTTCCTGTTAATCCTAGCATGATAAAGAAGATTCAAAGAGAGTGAGATGCCAGCTCCTTTCATTCAGTCAGTAGCTTCAAACATTTCTGGTATATGAAAAACATGTTTTTCAATGGCAAAAATCAATGAATATTGTAAATGCACAAACAGTAATATCTCCACATTGCAAGGTGCAATTCTGAAATTTTTTGCTTTTTCCTGTTAATCCTAGCATGATAAAGAAGATTCAAAGAGAGTGAGATGCCAGCTCCTTTCATTCAGTCAGTAGCTTCAAACATTTCTGGTATATGAAAAACATGTTTTTCAATGGCAAAAATCAATGAATATTGTAAATGCACAAACAGTAATATCTCCACATTGCAAGGTGCAATTCTGAAATTTTTTGCTTTTTCCTGCTAATCCTAGCATGATAAAGAAGATTCAAAGAGAGTGAGATGCCAGCTCCTTTCATTCAGTCAGTAGCTTCAAACATTTCTGGTATATGAAAAACATGTTTTTCAATGGCAAAAATCAATGAATATTGTAAATGCACAAACAGTAATATCTCCACATTGCACGGTGCAATTCTGAAATTTTTAGCTTTTTCCTGTTAATCCTAGCATGATAAAGAAGATTCAAAGAGAGTGAGATGCCAGCTCCTTTCATTCAGTCAGTAGCTTCAAACATTTCTGGTATATGAAAAACATGTTTTTCAATGGCAAAAATCAATGAATATTGTAAATGCACAAACAGTAATATCTCCACATTGCAAGGTGCAATTCTGAAATTTTTTGCTTTTTCCTGTTAATCCTAGCATGATAAAGAAGATTCAAAGAGAGTGAGATGCCAGCTCCTTTCATTCAGTCAGTAGCTTCAAACATTTCTGGTATATGAAAAACATGTTTTTCAATGGCAAAAATCAATGAATATTGTAAATGCACAAACAGTAATATCTCCACATTGCAAGGTGCAATTCTGAAATTTTTTGCTTTTTCCTGCTAATCCTAGCATGATAAAGAAGATTCAAAGAGAGTGAGATGCCAGCTCCTTTCATTCAGTCAGTAGCTTCAAACATTTCTGGTATATGAAAAACATGTTTTTCAATGGCAAAAATCAATGAATATTGTAAATGCACAAACAGTAATATCTCCACATTGCACGGTGCAATTCTGAAATTTTTAGCTTTTTCCTGTTAATCCTAGCATGATAAAGAAGATTCAAAGAGAGTGAGATGCCAGCTCCTTTTCATTGTCAGTAGCTTCAAACATTTCTGGTATATGAAAAACATGTTTTTCAATGGCAAAAATCAATGAATATTGTAAATGCACAAACAGTAATATCTCCACATTGCAAGGTGCAATTCTGAAATTTTTTGCTTTTTCCTGCTAATCCTAGCATGATAAAGAAGATTCAAAGAGAGTGAGATGCCAGCTCCTTTCATTCAGTCAGTAGCTTCAAACATTTCTGGTATATGAAAAACATGTTTTTCAATGGCAAAAATCAATGAATATTGTAAATGCACAAACAGTAATATCTCCACATTGCACGGTGCAATTCTGAAATTTTTAGCTTTTTCCTGTTAATCCTAGCATGATAAAGAAGATTCAAAGAGAGTGAGATGCCAGCTCCTTTCATTCAGTCAGTAGCTTCAAACATTTCTGGTATATGAAAAACATGTTTTTCAATGGCAAAAATCAATGAATATTGTAAATGCACAAACAGTAATATCTCCACATTGCAAGGTGCAATTCTGAAATTTTTTGCTTTTTCCTGTTAATCCTAGCATGATAAAGAAGATTCAAAGAGAGTGAGATGCCAGCTCCTTTCATTCAGTCAGTAGCTTCAAACATTTCTGGTATATGAAAAACATGTTTTTCAATGGCAAAAATCAATGAATATTGTAAATGCACAAACAGTAATATCTCCACATTGCAAGGTGCAATTCTGAAATTTTTTGCTTTTTCCTGCTAATCCTAGCATGATAAAGAAGATTCAAAGAGAGTGAGATGCCAGCTCCTTTCATTCAGTCAGTAGCTTCAAACATTTCTGGTATATGAAAAACATGTTTTTCAATGGCAAAAATCAATGAATATTGTAAATGCACAAACAGTAATATCTCCACATTGCAAGGTGCAATTCTGAAATTTTTTGCTTTTTCCTGCTAATCCTAGCATGATAAAGAAGATTCAAAGAGAGTGAGATGCCAGCTCCTTTCATTCAGTCAGTAGCTTCAAACATTTCTGGTATATGAAAAACATGTTTTTCAATGGCAAAAATCAATGAATATTGTAAATGCACAAACAGTAATATCTCCACATTGCACGGTGCAATTCTGAAATTTTTAGCTTTTTCCTGTTAATCCTAGCATGATAAAGAAGATTCAAAGAGAGTGAGATGCCAGCTCCTTTCATTCAGTCAGTAGCTTCAAACATTTCTGGTATATGAAAAACATGTTTTTCAATGGCAAAAATCAATGAATATTGTAAATGCACAAACAGTAATATCTCCACATTGCAAGGTGCAATTCTGAAATTTTTTGCTTTTTCCTGCTAATCCTAGCATGATAAAGAAGATTCAAAGAGAGTGAGATGCCAGCTCCTTTCATTCAGTCAGTAGCTTCAAACATTTCTGGACGTTTTTCAATGGCAAAAATTAATGAATATTGTAAATGCACAAACAGTAATATCTCCACATTGCAAGGTGCAATTCTGAAATTTTTTGCTTTTTCCTGCTAATCCTAGCATGATAAAGAAGATTCAAAGAGAATGAGATGCCAGCTCCTTTCATTCAGTCAGTAGCTTCAAACATTTCTGGTATATGAAAAACATGTTTTTCAATGGCAAAAATCAATGAATATTGTAAATGCACAAACAGTAATATCTCCACATTGCAAGGTGCAATTCTGAAATTTTTTGCTTTTTCCTGTTAATCCTAGCATGATAAAGAAGATTCAAAGAGAGTGAGATGCCAGCTCCTTTCATTCAGTCAGTAGCTTCAAACATTTCTGGTATATGAAAAACATGTTTTTCAATGGCAAAAATCAATGAATATTGTAAATGCACAAACAGTAATATCTCCACATTGCAAGGTGCAATTCTGAAATTTTTTGCTTTTTCCTGCTAATCCTAGCATGATAAAGAAGATTCAAAGAGAGTGAGATGCCAGCTCCTTTCATTCAGTCAGTAGCTTCAAACATTTCTGGTATATGAAAAACATGTTTTTCAATGGCAAAAATCAATGAATATTGTAAATGCACAAACAGTAATATCTCCACATTGCACGGTGCAATTCTGAAATTTTTAGCTTTTTCCTGTTAATCCTAGCATGATAAAGAAGATTCAAAGAGAGTGAGATGCCAGCTCCTTTCATTCAGTCAGTAGCTTCAAACATTTCTGGACGTTTTTCAATGGCAAAAATTAATGAATATTGTAAATGCACAAACAGTAATATCTCCACATTGCAAGGTGCAATTCTGAAATTTTTTGCTTTTTCCTGCTAATCCTAGCATGATAAAGAAGATTCAAAGAGAGTGAGATGCCAGCTCCTTTCATTCAGTCAGTAGCTTCAAACATTTCTGGTATATGAAAAACATGTTTTTCAATGGCAAAAATCAATGAATGTTGTAAATGCACAAACAGTAATATCTCCACATTGCAAGGTGCAATTCTGAAATTTTTTGCTTTTTCCTGTTAATCCTAGCATGATAAAGAAGATTCAAAGAGAGTGAGATGCCAGCTCCTTTCATTCAGTCAGTAGCTTCAAACATTTCTGGTATATGAAAAACATGTTTTTCAATGGCAAAAATCAATGAATATTGTAAATGCACAAACAGTAATATCTCCACATTGCAAGGTGCAATTCTGAAATTTTTTGCTTTTTCCTGCTAATCCTAGCATGATAAAGAAGATTCAAAGAGAGTGAGATGCCAGCTCCTTTCATTCAGTCAGTAGCTTCAAACATTTCTGGTATATGAAAAACATGTTTTTCAATGGCAAAAATCAATGAATATTGTAAATGCACAAACAGTAATATCTCCACATTGCACGGTGCAATTCTGAAATTTTTAGCTTTTTCCTGTTAATCCTAGCATGATAAAGAAGATTCAAAGAGAGTGAGATGCCAGCTCCTTTCATTCAGTCAGTAGCTTCAAACATTTCTGGTATATGAAAAACATGTTTTTCAATGGCAAAAATCAATGAATATTGTAAATGCACAAACAGTAATATCTCCACATTGCAAGGTGCAATTCTGAAATTTTTTGCTTTTTCCTGCTAATCCTAGCATGATAAAGAAGATTCAAAGAGAGTGAGATGCCAGCTCCTTTCATTCAGTCAGTAGCTTCAAACATTTCTGGTATATGAAAAACATGTTTTTCAATGGCAAAAATCAATGAATATTGTAAATGCACAAACAGTAATATCTCCACATTGCACGGTGCAATTCTGAAATTTTTAGCTTTTTCCTGTTAATCCTAGCATGATAAAGAAGATTCAAAGAGAGTGAGATGCCAGCTCCTTTCATTCAGTCAGTAGCTTCAAACATTTCTGGTAT
>NW_027371711.1:0-24132 GCF_046119375.1 Phyllobates terribilis
CTTTCATTCAGTCAGTAGCTTCAAACATTTCTGGTATATGAAAAACATGTTTTTCAATGGCAAAAATCAATGAATATTGTAAATGCACAAATAGTAATATCTCCACATTGCACGGTGCAATTCTGAAATTTTTAGCTTTTTCCTGCTAATCCTAGCATGATAAAGAAGATTCAAAGAGAGTGAGATGCCAGCTCCTTTCATTCAGTCAGTAGCTTCAAACATTTCTGGTATATGAAAAACATGTTTTTCAATGGCAAAAATCAATGAATATTGTAAATGCACAAACAGTAATATCTCCACATTGCACGGTGCAATTCTGAAATTTTTAGCTTTTTCCTGTTAATCCTAGCATGATAAAGAAGATTCAAAGAGAGTGAGATGCCAGCTCCTTTCATTCAGTCAGTAGCTTCAAACATTTCTGGTATATGAAAAACATGTTTTTCAATGGCAAAAATCAATGAATATTGTAAATGCACAAACAGTAATATCTCCACATTGCACGGTGCAATTCTGAAATTTTTAGCTTTTTCCTGTTAATCCTAGCATGATAAAGAAGATTCAAAGAGAGTGAGATGCCAGCTCCTTTCATTCAGTCAGTAGCTTCAAACATTTCTGGACGTTTTTCAATGGCAAAAATCAATGAATATTGTAAATGCACAAACAGTAATATCTCCACATTGCACGGTGCAATTCTGAAATTTTTAGCTTTTTCCTGTTAATCCTAGCATGATAAAGAAGATTCAAAGAGAGTGAGATGCCAGCTCCTTTCATTCAGTCAGTAGCTTCAAACATTTCTGGTATATGAAAAACATGTTTTTCAATGGCAAAAATCAATGAATATTGTAAATGCACAAACAGTAATATCTCCACATTGCACGGTGCAATTCTGAAATTTTTAGCTTTTTCCTGTTAATCCTAGCATGATAAAGAAGATTCAAAGAGAGTGAGATGCCAGCTCCTTTCATTCAGTCAGTAGCTTCAAACATTTCTGGACGTTTTTCAATGGCAAAAATCAATGAATATTGTAAATGCACAAACAGTAATATCTCCACATTGCACGGTGCAATTCTGAAATTTTTAGCTTTTTCCTGCTAATCCTAGCATGATAAAGAAGATTCAAAGAGAGTGAGATGCCAGCTCCTTTCATTCAGTCAGTAGCTTCAAACATTTCTGGTATATGAAAAACATGTTTTTCAATGGCAAAAATCAATGAATATTGTAAATGCACAAACAGTAATATCTCCACATTGCACGGTGCAATTCTGAAATTTTTAGCTTTTTCCTGTTAATCCTAGCATGATAAAGAAGATTCAAAGAGAGTGAGATGCCAGCTCCTTTCATTCAGTCAGTAGCTTCAAACATTTCTGGTATATGAAAAACATGTTTTTCAATGGCAAAAATCAATGAATATTGTAAATGCACAAACAGTAATATCTCCACATTGCACGGTGCAATTCTGAAATTTTTAGCTTTTTCCTGGTAATCCTAGCATGATAAAGAAGATTCAAAGAGAGTGAGATGCCAGCTCCTTTCATTCAGTCAGTAGCTTCAAACATTTCTGGACGTTTTTCAATGGCAAAAATCAATGAATATTGTAAATGCACAAACAGTAATATCTCCACATTGCACGGTGCAATTCTGAAATTTTTAGCTTTTTCCTGTTAATCCTAGCATGATAAAGAAGATTCAAAGAGAGTGAGATGCCAGCTCCTTTCATTCAGTCAGTAGCTTCAAACATTTCTGGACGTTTTTCAATGGCAAAAATCAATGAATATTGTAAATGCACAAACAGTAATATCTCCACATTGCACGGTGCAATTCTGAAATTTTTAGCTTTTTCCTGTTAATCCTAGCATGATAAAGAAGATTCAAAGAGAGTGAGATGCCAGCTCCTTTCATTCAGTCAGTAGCTTCAAACATTTCTGGACGTTTTTCAATGGCAAAAATCAATGAATATTGTAAATGCACAAACAGTAATATCTCCACATTGCACGGTGCAATTCTGAAATTTTTTGCTTTTTCCTGCTAATCCTAGCATGATAAAGAAGATTCAAAGAGAGTGAGATGCCAGCTCCTTTCATTCAGTCAGTAGCTTCAAACATTTCTGGTATATGAAAAACATGTTTTTCAATGGCAAAAATCAATGAATATTGTAAATGCACAAACAGTAATATCTCCACATTGCACGGTGCAATTCTGAAATTTTTAGCTTTTTCCTGTTAATCCTAGCATGATAAAGAAGATTCAAAGAGAGTGAGATGCCAGCTCCTTTCATTCAGTCAGTAGCTTCAAACATTTCTGGACGTTTTTCAATGGCAAAAATCAATGAATATTGTAAATGCACAAACAGTAATATCTCCACATTGCACGGTGCAATTCTGAAATTTTTTGCTTTTTCCTGCTAATCCTAGCATGATAAAGAAGATTCAAAGAGAGTGAGATGCCAGCTCCTTTCATTCAGTCAGTAGCTTCAAACATTTCTGGTATATGAAAAACATGTTTTTCAATGGCAAAAATCAATGAATATTGTAAATGCACAAACAGTAATATCTCCACATTGCACGGTGCAATTCTGAAATTTTTAGCTTTTTCCTGTTAATCCTAGCATGATAAAGAAGATTCAAAGAGAGTGAGATGCCAGCTCCTTTCATTCAGTCAGTAGCTTCAAACATTTCTGGACGTTTTTCAATGGCAAAAATCAATGAATATTGTAAATGCACAAACAGTAATATCTCCACATTGCACGGTGCAATTCTGAAATTTTTAGCTTTTTCCTGTTAATCCTAGCATGATAAAGAAGATTCAAAGAGAGTGAGATGCCAGCTCCTTTCATTCAGTCAGTAGCTTCAAACATTTCTGGTATATGAAAAACATGTTTTTCAATGGCAAAAATCAATGAATATTGTAAATGCACAAACAGTAATATCTCCACATTGCATGGTGCAATTCTGAAATTTTTAGCTTTTTCCTGTTAATCCTAGCATGATAAAGAAGATTCAAAGAGAGTGAGATGCCAGCTCCTTTCATTCAGTCAGTAGCTTCAAACATTTCTGGACGTTTTTCAATGGCAAAAATCAATGAATATTGTAAATGCACAAACAGTAATATCTCCACATTGCACGGTGCAATTCTGAAATTTTTAGCTTTTTCCTGCTAATCCTAGCATGATAAAGAAGATTCAAAGAGAGTGAGATGCCAGCTCCTTTCATTCAGTCAGTAGCTTCAAACATTTCTGGACGTTTTTCAATGGCAAAAATCAATGAATATTGTAAATGCACAAACAGTAATATCTCCACATTGCACGGTGCAATTCTGAAATTTTTAGCTTTTTCCTGTTAATCCTAGCATGATAAAGAAGATTCAAAGAGAGTGAGATGCCAGCTCCTTTCATTCAGTCAGTAGCTTCAAACATTTCTGGTATATGAAAAACATGTTTTTCAATGGCAAAAATCAATGAATATTGTAAATGCACAAACAGTAATATCTCCACATTGCACGGTGCAATTCTGAAATTTTTAGCTTTTTCCTGTTAATCCTAGCATGATAAAGAAGATTCAAAGAGAGTGAGATGCCAGCTCCTTTCATTCAGTCAGTAGCTTCAAACATTTCTGGACGTTTTTCAATGGCAAAAATCAATGAATATTGTAAATGCACAAACAGTAATATCTCCACATTGCACGGTGCAATTCTGAAATTTTTTGCTTTTTCCTGCTAATCCTAGCATGATAAAGAAGATTCAAAGAGAGTGAGATGCCAGCTCCTTTCATTCAGTCAGTAGCTTCAAACATTTCTGGTATATGAAAAACATGTTTTTCAATGGCAAAAATCAATGAATATTGTAAATGCACAAACAGTAATATCTCCACATTGCACGGTGCAATTCTGAAATTTTTAGCTTTTTCCTGGTAATCCTAGCATGATAAAGAAGATTCAAAGAGAGTGAGATGCCAGCTCCTTTCATTCAGTCAGTAGCTTCAAACATTTCTGGACGTTTTTCAATGGCAAAAATCAATGAATATTGTAAATGCACAAACAGTAATATCTCCACATTGCACGGTGCAATTCTGAAATTTTTAGCTTTTTCCTGTTAATCCTAGCATGATAAAGAAGATTCAAAGAGAGTGAGATGCCAGCTCCTTTCATTCAGTCAGTAGCTTCAAACATTTCTGGTATATGAAAAACATGTTTTTCAATGGCAAAAATCAATGAATATTGTAAATGCACAAACAGTAATATCTCCACATTGCACGGTGCAATTCTGAAATTTTTAGCTTTTTCCTGTTAATCCTAGCATGATAAAGAAGATTCAAAGAGAGTGAGATGCCAGCTCCTTTCATTCAGTCAGTAGCTTCAAACATTTCTGGACGTTTTTCAATGGCAAAAATCAATGAATATTGTAAATGCACAAACAGTAATATCTCCACATTGCACGGTGCAATTCTGAAATTTTTTGCTTTTTCCTGCTAATCCTAGCATGATAAAGAAGATTCAAAGAGAGTGAGATGCCAGCTCCTTTCATTCAGTCAGTAGCTTCAAACATTTCTGGTATATGAAAAACATGTTTTTCAATGGCAAAAATCAATGAATATTGTAAATGCACAAACAGTAATATCTCCACATTGCACGGTGCAATTCTGAAATTTTTAGCTTTTTCCTGTTAATCCTAGCATGATAAAGAAGATTCAAAGAGAGTGAGATGCCAGCTCCTTTCATTCAGTCAGTAGCTTCAAACATTTCTGGACGTTTTTCAATGGCAAAAATCAATGAATATTGTAAATGCACAAACAGTAATATCTCCACATTGCACGGTGCAATTCTGAAATTTTTAGCTTTTTCCTGTTAATCCTAGCATGATAAAGAAGATTCAAAGAGAGTGAGATGCCAGCTCCTTTCATTCAGTCAGTAGCTTCAAACATTTCTGGTATATGAAAAACATGTTTTTCAATGGCAAAAATCAATGAATATTGTAAATGCACAAACAGTAATATCTCCACATTGCACGGTGCAATTCTGAAATTTTTAGCTTTTTCCTGTTAATCCTAGCATGATAAAGAAGATTCAAAGAGAGTGAGATGCCAGCTCCTTTCATTCAGTCAGTAGCTTCAAACATTTCTGGACGTTTTTCAATGGCAAAAATCAATGAATATTGTAAATGCACAAACAGTAATATCTCCACATTGCACGGTGCAATTCTGAAATTTTTAGCTTTTTCCTGCTAATCCTAGCATGATAAAGAAGATTCAAAGAGAGTGAGATGCCAGCTCCTTTCATTCAGTCAGTAGCTTCAAACATTTCTGGACGTTTTTCAATGGCAAAAATCAATGAATATTGTAAATGCACAAACAGTAATATCTCCACATTGCACGGTGCAATTCTGAAATTTTTAGCTTTTTCCTGTTAATCCTAGCATGATAAAGAAGATTCAAAGAGAGTGAGATGCCAGCTCCTTTCATTCAGTCAGTAGCTTCAAACATTTCTGGTATATGAAAAACATGTTTTTCAATGGCAAAAATCAATGAATATTGTAAATGCACAAACAGTAATATCTCCACATTGCACGGTGCAATTCTGAAATTTTTAGCTTTTTCCTGTTAATCCTAGCATGATAAAGAAGATTCAAAGAGAGTGAGATGCCAGCTCCTTTCATTCAGTCAGTAGCTTCAAACATTTCTGGACGTTTTTCAATGGCAAAAATCAATGAATATTGTAAATGCACAAACAGTAATATCTCCACATTGCACGGTGCAATTCTGAAATTTTTTGCTTTTTCCTGCTAATCCTAGCATGATAAAGAAGATTCAAAGAGAGTGAGATGCCAGCTCCTTTCATTCAGTCAGTAGCTTCAAACATTTCTGGTATATGAAAAACATGTTTTTCAATGGCAAAAATCAATGAATATTGTAAATGCACAAACAGTAATATCTCCACATTGCACGGTGCAATTCTGAAATTTTTAGCTTTTTCCTGTTAATCCTAGCATGATAAAGAAGATTCAAAGAGAGTGAGATGCCAGCTCCTTTCATTCAGTCAGTAGCTTCAAACATTTCTGGACGTTTTTCAATGGCAAAAATCAATGAATATTGTAAATGCACAAACAGTAATATCTCCACATTGCACGGTGCAATTCTGAAATTTTTTGCTTTTTCCTGCTAATCCTAGCATGATAAAGAAGATTCAAAGAGAGTGAGATGCCAGCTCCTTTCATTCAGTCAGTAGCTTCAAACATTTCTGGTATATGAAAAACATGTTTTTCAATGGCAAAAATCAATGAATATTGTAAATGCACAAACAGTAATATCTCCACATTGCACGGTGCAATTCTGAAATTTTTAGCTTTTTCCTGGTAATCCTAGCATGATAAAGAAGATTCAAAGAGAGTGAGATGCCAGCTCCTTTCATTCAGTCAGTAGCTTCAAACATTTCTGGACGTTTTTCAATGGCAAAAATCAATGAATATTGTAAATGCACAAACAGTAATATCTCCACATTGCACGGTGCAATTCTGAAATTTTTAGCTTTTTCCTGTTAATCCTAGCATGATAAAGAAGATTCAAAGAGAGTGAGATGCCAGCTCCTTTCATTCAGTCAGTAGCTTCAAACATTTCTGGTATATGAAAAACATGTTTTTCAATGGCAAAAATCAATGAATATTGTAAATGCACAAACAGTAATATCTCCACATTGCACGGTGCAATTCTGAAATTTTTAGCTTTTTCCTGTTAATCCTAGCATGATAAAGAAGATTCAAAGAGAGTGAGATGCCAGCTCCTTTCATTCAGTCAGTAGCTTCAAACATTTCTGGACGTTTTTCAATGGCAAAAATCAATGAATATTGTAAATGCACAAACAGTAATATCTCCACATTGCACGGTGCAATTCTGAAATTTTTTGCTTTTTCCTGCTAATCCTAGCATGATAAAGAAGATTCAAAGAGAGTGAGATGCCAGCTCCTTTCATTCAGTCAGTAGCTTCAAACATTTCTGGTATATGAAAAACATGTTTTTCAATGGCAAAAATCAATGAATATTGTAAATGCACAAACAGTAATATCTCCACATTGCACGGTGCAATTCTGAAATTTTTAGCTTTTTCCTGGTAATCCTAGCATGATAAAGAAGATTCAAAGAGAGTGAGATGCCAGCTCCTTTCATTCAGTCAGTAGCTTCAAACATTTCTGGACGTTTTTCAATGGCAAAAATCAATGAATATTGTAAATGCACAAACAGTAATATCTCCACATTGCACGGTGCAATTCTGAAATTTTTAGCTTTTTCCTGTTAATCCTAGCATGATAAAGAAGATTCAAAGAGAGTGAGATGCCAGCTCCTTTCATTCAGTCAGTAGCTTCAAACATTTCTGGTATATGAAAAACATGTTTTTCAATGGCAAAAATCAATGAATATTGTAAATGCACAAACAGTAATATCTCCACATTGCACGGTGCAATTCTGAAATTTTTAGCTTTTTCCTGTTAATCCTAGCATGATAAAGAAGATTCAAAGAGAGTGAGATGCCAGCTCCTTTCATTCAGTCAGTAGCTTCAAACATTTCTGGACGTTTTTCAATGGCAAAAATCAATGAATATTGTAAATGCACAAACAGTAATATCTCCACATTGCACGGTGCAATTCTGAAATTTTTTTGCTTTTTCCTGCTAATCCTAGCATGATAAAGAAGATTCAAAGAGAGTGAGATGCCAGCTCCTTTCATTCAGTCAGTAGCTTCAAACATTTCTGGTATATGAAAAACATGTTTTTCAATGGCAAAAATCAATGAATATTGTAAATGCACAAACAGTAATATCTCCACATTGCACGGTGCAATTCTGAAATTTTTAGCTTTTTCCTGTTAATCCTAGCATGATAAAGAAGATTCAAAGAGAGTGAGATGGGGGGCGTGGCTTAGGCACAGACCAGGATGGCAGCATAGGTCTGAGCTCCATGAGGGCTAAAACTACAAAGCGACGATAAAAGCAACTTAAGAGGATTTATTCATTTAATTTTGGCATGGACAAACTTCTTAAAGCCTAAGGATCATCTGGATACTAAAAAGACTCTCCCTGACCCGTTATTCCAGGAGATATTTCATTTGGAAGCAGTGAGGTGCGTCCTTGATTTCATTCCAGTCGTGGGTATTGTGACATAGTCCTGCAGGCTTGCAGGTCTGTGTGTCTCTGCAAAGGGACCCTCACCACTCCCTACCTCCGGGCCTCAGAACACCGTTCATCGGGTGTTACTTGGTGGATTGCATAGGATTTATACTTTGAAGCCGGCGGCACGGAGCTCCGTGGATCAGCTGATCCCTGCATGCAGAGAAAGACTATTCTGTCCCGACTCCGGGAAAGGCCCCACTGAGGGAGATCAATCTTCAGACACTACCAACAAACCTCTCCTATCAGGTAAGAGGTTCTCTGAAAATAACCAGAAACCTACCTTGAAGCTGTGGGGGGATACAGTCGAGCCCTGGAATTGACCCCCGTGCTGACAGGCTCCTTTCATTCATTCTGCCGGCGAGTCGCGCGGCTCTGCTGCGGGACAAACCAACTCTGTAAGCCAGCTTCTGCAGCCTGTGCTGGGAAGAAACAAAGACTGAGTTCTAAATAGTCCCACGGGATCCTGCACCCCGAAAGCGGCCTCCCTGAACCAGATCCTCAGCCTGCAAGCTGTCCCTGCCTGCTAGTCACCCCATTACCAGCTGCGACCGGTGATAGAACTATTAAACTGAAAATACCGGCCGGCGCTGTGCAGGGAAGACCGCGGTCCCAGGAGTATTTGAGTGACAGTGTGATATTACAGACAGAGTCCGGGCTCTATTAAACAACCCCCCAATAAAACCAGGAGACCCCCTCTGTTTTAAAGTACCGGCGGCCACCTGACAATTTCATCCAACATCCAGCTGACGTGACCCCACAGAGGACCAGACCGGACCCGCAAGACTCCACTACATAGAGAAGCGACGCTGCACCCCCGGACCAAGTATCCACACTTCCACCGGACCCTGAGGACAAGACTCCTGTTACCAACTGAAGTCCGAGATCCCAAGGCTGAGCGACACGAAGATCAAGAGGCGGAGCGGGACGGTACACACCAAGCCATCAAGGTTAGATGAGCCCTGGCTAACACCAGGGCTCTTACCGTTTCCGTGGGTCTGTTGTCCGCGATTCCGAGGCTGCTCTGGTGGCAGCGGTGTCCCCTCTTCCTTCAGCTGACAGGCACCGTCAGTGTCTGTGTCGCGGCTCTCTCCTCCTCTGTGCGGCTGCCGCCGGGCTGTTCCCTTGGTAGCGGTGCCCCCTCCTCTGTACTGAAGCCGTTCTGCTTACTGCTCTCTCCCATTGTCGGGCACTGCCGGTGTCTTCGGCCCGCCCCACCGCGTCCCTGAGGTTGCCATAGCGACGGAGGTTTCCCCCTCCTTAGCAGAGGGGCCGCTCCGCTCCTCTCAGCTCCAACTGATAGGAGCTGACAGTGCCCACAGTCCGCATTGTCCATCCTTAGATGTGCCGCTCTGCTGATTAACTCCTCCGGTGACTGTCTCCTGCAGACCCTGTGATCTACCTCCCCCTGCTGAAACACCACTGAGCTTTATATGCCCCCGGTATTTAAGCCCTGCAGGCTCACTCAGACTGCCCCTCTACTCCTGCAGTAGTATCACTGTGCTCCAGCTGACTTGACACGCATACACAGCCGGCACATTCAAATCACCCCTGCCTCCTATTACAACGCCGCTCAGCTCTGCTGCCTAAGCTGTGTCTGAGGATCCCGGGGCTGTTCCCTTGGTGGCGGTGCCCCCCTCTTTTGACTGCGGGACTGTCTGATTCTCCCGGCTCCCAGCTGACAGGCACCGCCGACATTCACGGCTCGCCTCCATCTTCTGCCCGCTGCGCCGCTCTGCCACCTGTGTGCCTCTGGTGTGGGGTCCCCACTGACTCCCATTGACTGTATGCCCCCTCCTATTGCAGCGCTGCTGTGATCCCACCTGATACCGGCATCTATCTCCTGCTGCAACATTTAAATCTCCCGCCCCCTGCTGAACTGCTGAAGTGCCGCTCTGCTCCGCTGTCCAAGGTACTGATTTTATATCAGTACATATAAAGCGGTCTATCAGCCAATATATGGTGTGACAGCAACCTGAACACGGAGTTTGACTCTGAGGGGGAGAGGAGGGTTAAGTGGAACTGTTACTGCCTTCATATATATATTTTGTGACCACGCTACCTGATATATATATTACAGTTGGTGCTCATGGAATTCTACAGAACTGCTGATCTCTATAATAATTAGTTTTCTGTTGACAACTATATGTGCCTTTATTTTTATCCCTCAGGTCAATTTTCATTATTTCTTTTGATACTTTTGACTGTGATTTGCATTTAAAGGATTGCATTCTAGGGGGTACATAGCTCCGCAGTTTTTAAGAGTATTGTTTGCCTCTTGTCGGAATAATATTTGTTTATGCAAATTTCTTCTAGTCATTGTTCCTAGTTATTTTGCAACTCTAAAGTCTTTTGTCCACTCTTCAGGTCAATTATTTCTAGTGCCATTTTAATATTTTTCTATATATATATACTTATAGGTCTGATATTTTATAATGGCGGCTAATAAAAAAAATACCCAAAAGTCATTGGAAGCTCCCCTTAAATCTAGTGCGGTAAAAGCGAAGTCCTCTAAACGCTTTTCATTTTCAAACCCATCAGAAGATGCTGTCAATACTATTAGTCCTCTTAAGTCCAGATCTCCTCATAGAAATCTGGAAGACAGACAGAGTTCTAAAGTAAGCTCTCCCACCAAGGAATCTTCTAAAACTATATTATCTCCAAAACCACAGAGAATTCCTGATGCTAAACCTGCCCCTTCTACCGTAGTTAAGGAAAAAAAAGTGGAAAAGATGGATATTTCCATCTCATCAAAGAGAAGGGACCCAGGAGAATGGAGCAACAAATATTCTTCACTGGCCTCGAGCTCGGATGAAGAGTCCTCGGACACATCTCCCAATCCCAGTCCAGATAAGAGACGTGTTAAAAGGGACTTTTCCCCTTCGTCCTCAGATCCTACTCCTAGTGTCCCGGTCAAAATGACCATTTCTCAAGATTTGGGAAATACCGACCTTGGTTTATATCTGGACAATCTTTTAAAGACGATTGACAGAAATATGAAACTGGGCTTCGAGAAACAGGTAGACACCATGAAATCTACTTTGGAAGCTTTTGGAGTTAAATTAGAGCAAAACACTAAAAGACTTGAAACGGTGGAGAGTAAGATAGAATCTGTCTCTTCTGATAATCTAGAAATTAAATCAGAACTTAAAAGACTCAGATTAAAAGTTGCGGATTTGGAGGATAGGAGTAGGAGAAATAATTTGAAAATTAGAGGCATATCTGAGGATGTTTCTCCCTCAGATGTCTTGACTTTTGTCAAAGACTTATTTCACAAGACAATCCCATCCCTCTCTGAGCAGGATCTTATCATCGATAGGGCCCATCGCCTATTTCGTCCGACCTCCATCTCCTCGGATCTTCCTAGGGATGTAATAGTTAGGTTACATTTTTTCTCGACCAAAGAGAGAATCTTGAATTATATCAGGGAAAATAGGACTTTTCCAGAGCCTTTCTCGCACCTAAAAATTTTCTCCGATTTTTCCAAAGAAACCATGGATGCAAGAAGGTCATACAAATTGACCACAGATAGACTGAGGGATATGAATATCCCATATAGGTGGGGCTTTCCAGTAAAGTTGCTGATTTTCTTTAACCGGAAAACATTCACTCTTACAGATCCTGATGAAGGCCCTAAATTTTTTGATTTTATAAAAGACATTCCCTACAAAGTTACAAAGGCACCCCACCGCTGAAATGATAAACACTACTCCCTCGGGAGCCCTCTTTAAAAATAATCTCATTTTATCACCTCACCTAACATGCTATAATAAATTTATCATTCTTCTTTATATTTGGCCTTCATGGTTTGTCCACATTTTTCCCCCCAATCTGAGGGAGAACCTTTTCGGTGAAGGTTCCCTCAGGAGATTTTTGATTCGTTTTTTTTTTTTCCTTTTTCTCGGAATATTTGGTTATTGTTATTACTATCTTTGAATTAATATTAGAGATATTGTATTCCAGCTTTGATTGTTGGTTGATTTTTATTTTTTGGGAATTTGTTGGACCAACTGACCCCTCTCCTTTTGACTTACTTTAATTATTAATTTACCTATGCCTATCAAGATCATCACCTACAATGTAAGAGGCCTAAACAGTCCCAATAAGAGATTCTCAAGTCGTTTGAAAGATCTTTGGTGATTCACTTATTTTCAGTGTGTAAGAACGCATTGGCTTTTTATTGGAGAAAGTCACATGTCCCCACTTTGGAGGACTTAGTTGATAAGATGAATCTCCATAGAATATTTGAACTAAGATTTGCCCTTATCAACAATAATTTACTTAAATTTTCTAGGAAGTGGGATATTTGGCTCACTAAATTCCCTCAACCCCCTCATAACGCTGGAACATCTTAATGTGTGTCGTGTTTAGCTCATTAATATGTTTAATTTTTGCTAATGATAGTAATGTGTGTTTAAAGTGTTCAAATTTCTGTATTATCGTATATATTATTTGACGAACAAATTTCTCCCATCTTTCCTGATTATCCATTCCTGTTTGTTCCCTTTCCCTTTCCCTTCCCTCAGAATTTTTCCCTATTATGAATATTCTTTTGTCACTACTTTTATGCTACGTGTGTTATTCCCCTGTTAAATTGTTTATTAAAAATAAAAAAATATGGTAAAACAAAGAGAGTGAGATGCCAGCTCCTTTCATTCAGTCAGTAGCTTCAAACATTTCTGGACGTTTTTCAATGGCAAAAATCAATGAATATTGTAAATGCACAAACAGTAATATCTCCACATTGCACGGTGCAATTCTGAAATTTTTAGCTTTTTCCTGTTAATCCTAGCATGATAAAGAAGATTCAAAGAGAGTGAGATGCCAGCTCCTTTCATTCAGTCAGTAGCTTCAAACATTTCTGGTATATGAAAAACATGTTTTTCAATGGCAAAAATCAATGAATATTGTAAATGCACAAACAGTAATATCTCCACATTGCACGGTGCAATTCTGAAATTTTTAGCTTTTTCCTGTTAATCCTAGCATGATAAAGAAGATTCAAAGAGAGTGAGATGCCAGCTCCTTTCATTCAGTCAGTAGCTTCAAACATTTCTGGACGTTTTTCAATGGCAAAAATCAATGAATATTGTAAATGCACAAACAGTAATATCTCCACATTGCACGGTGCAATTCTGAAATTTTTTGCTTTTTCCTGCTAATCCTAGCATGATAAAGAAGATTCAAAGAGAGTGAGATGCCAGCTCCTTTCATTCAGTCAGTAGCTTCAAACATTTCTGGTATATGAAAAACATGTTTTTCAATGGCAAAAATCAATGAATATTGTAAATGCACAAACAGTAATATCTCCACATTGCACGGTGCAATTCTGAAATTTTTAGCTTTTTCCTGTTAATCCTAGCATGATAAAGAAGATTCAAAGAGAGTGAGATGCCAGCTCCTTTCATTCAGTCAGTAGCTTCAAACATTTCTGGACGTTTTTCAATGGCAAAAATCAATGAATATTGTAAATGCACAAACAGTAATATCTCCACATTGCACGGTGCAATTCTGAAATTTTTTGCTTTTTCCTGCTAATCCTAGCATGATAAAGAAGATTCAAAGAGAGTGAGATGCCAGCTCCTTTCATTCAGTCAGTAGCTTCAAACATTTCTGGTATATGAAAAACATGTTTTTCAATGGCAAAAATCAATGAATATTGTAAATGCACAAACAGTAATATCTCCACATTGCACGGTGCAATTCTGAAATTTTTAGCTTTTTCCTGGTAATCCTAGCATGATAAAGAAGATTCAAAGAGAGTGAGATGCCAGCTCCTTTCATTCAGTCAGTAGCTTCAAACATTTCTGGACGTTTTTCAATGGCAAAAATCAATGAATATTGTAAATGCACAAACAGTAATATCTCCACATTGCACGGTGCAATTCTGAAATTTTTAGCTTTTTCCTGTTAATCCTAGCATGATAAAGAAGATTCAAAGAGAGTGAGATGCCAGCTCCTTTCATTCAGTCAGTAGCTTCAAACATTTCTGGTATATGAAAAACATGTTTTTCAATGGCAAAAATCAATGAATATTGTAAATGCACAAACAGTAATATCTCCACATTGCACGGTGCAATTCTGAAATTTTTAGCTTTTTCCTGTTAATCCTAGCATGATAAAGAAGATTCAAAGAGAGTGAGATGCCAGCTCCTTTCATTCAGTCAGTAGCTTCAAACATTTCTGGACGTTTTTCAATGGCAAAAATCAATGAATATTGTAAATGCACAAACAGTAATATCTCCACATTGCACGGTGCAATTCTGAAATTTTTTGCTTTTTCCTGCTAATCCTAGCATGATAAAGAAGATTCAAAGAGAGTGAGATGCCAGCTCCTTTCATTCAGTCAGTAGCTTCAAACATTTCTGGTATATGAAAAACATGTTTTTCAATGGCAAAAATCAATGAATATTGTAAATGCACAAACAGTAATATCTCCACATCGCACGGTGCAATTCTGAAATTTTTAGCTTTTTCCTGTTAATCCTAGCATGAAAAAGAAGATTCAAAGAGAGTGAGATGCCAGCTCCTTTAATTCAGTCAGTAGCTTCAAACATTTCTGGTATATGAAAAACATGTTTTTCAATGGCAAAAATCAATGAATATTGTAAATGCACAAACAGTAATATCTCCACATTGCACGGTGCAATTCTGAAATTTTTAGCTTTTTCCTGTTAATCCTAGCATGATAAAGAAGATTCAAAGAGAGTGAGATGCCAGCTCCTTTCATTCAGTCAGTAGCTTCAAACATTTCTGGACGTTTTTCAATGGCAAAAATCAATGAATATTGTAAATGCACAAACAGTAATATCTCCACATTGCACGGTGCAATTCTGAAATTTTTAGCTTTTTCCTGTTAATCCTAGCATGATAAAGAAGATTCAAAGAGAGTGAGATGCCAGCTCCTTTCATTCAGTCAGTAGCTTCAAACATTTCTGGTATATGAAAAACATGTTTTTCAATGGCAAAAATCAATGAATATTGTAAATGCACAAACAGTAATATCTCCACATTGCACGGTGCAATTCTGAAATTTTTAGCTTTTTCCTGCTAATCCTAGCATGATAAAGAAGATTCAAAGAGAGTGAGATGCCAGCTCCTTTCATTCAGTCAGTAGCTTCAAACATTTCTGGTATATGAAAAACATGTTTTTCAATGGCAAAAATCAATGAATATTGTAAATGCACAAACAGTAATATCTCCACATTGCACGGTGCAATTCTGAAATTTTTAGCTTTTTCCTGTTAATCCTAGCATGATAAAGAAGATTCAAAGAGAGTGAGATGCCAGCTCCTTTCATTCAGTCAGTAGCTTCAAACATTTCTGGTATATGAAAAACATGTTTTTCAATGGCAAAAATCAATGAATATTGTAAATGCACAAACAGTAATATCTCCACATTGCACGGTGCAATTCTGAAATTTTTAGCTTTTTCCTGTTAATCCTAGCATGATAAAGAAGATTCAAAGAGAGTGAGATGCCAGCTCCTTTCATTCAGTCAGTAGCTTCAAACATTTCTGGACGTTTTTCAATGGCAAAAATCAATGAATATTGTAAATGCACAAACAGTAATATCTCCACATTGCACGGTGCAATTCTGAAATTTTTAGCTTTTTCCTGTTAATCCTAGCATGATAAAGAAGATTCAAAGAGAGTGAGATGCCAGCTCCTTTCATTCAGTCAGTAGCTTCAAACATTTCTGGTATATGAAAAACATGTTTTTCAATGGCAAAAATCAATGAATATTGTAAATGCACAAACAGTAATATCTCCACATTGCACGGTGCAATTCTGAAATTTTTAGCTTTTTCCTGCTAATCCTAGCATGATAAAGAAGATTCAAAGAGAGTGAGATGCCAGCTCCTTTCATTCAGTCAGTAGCTTCAAACATTTCTGGTATATGAAAAACATGTTTTTCAATGGCAAAAATCAATGAATATTGTAAATGCACAAACAGTAATATCTCCACATTGCACGGTGCAATTCTGAAATTTTTAGCTTTTTCCTGTTAATCCTAGCATGATAAAGAAGATTCAAAGAGAGTGAGATGCCAGCTCCTTTCATTCAGTCAGTAGCTTCAAACATTTCTGGTATATGAAAAACATGTTTTTCAATGGCAAAAATCAATGAATATTGTAAATGCACAAACAGTAATATCTCCACATTGCACGGTGCAATTCTGAAATTTTTAGCTTTTTCCTGTTAATCCTAGCATGATAAAGAAGATTCAAAGAGAGTGAGATGCCAGCTCCTTTCATTCAGTCAGTAGCTTCAAACATTTCTGGACGTTTTTCAATGGCAAAAATCAATGAATATTGTAAATGCACAAACAGTAATATCTCCACATTGCACGGTGCAATTCTGAAATTTTTTGCTTTTTCCTGCTAATCCTAGCATGATAAAGAAGATTCAAAGAGAGTGAGATGCCAGCTCCTTTCATTCAGTCAGTAGCTTCAAACATTTCTGGTATATGAAAAACATGTTTTTCAATGGCAAAAATCAATGAATATTGTAAATGCACAAACAGTAATATCTCCACATTGCACGGTGCAATTCTGAAATTTTTAGCTTTTTCCTGTTAATCCTAGCATGATAAAGAAGATTCAAAGAGAGTGAGATGCCAGCTCCTTTCATTCAGTCAGTAGCTTCAAACATTTCTGGTATATGAAAAACATGTTTTTCAATGGCAAAAATCAATGAATATTGTAAATGCACAAACAGTAATATCTCCACATTGCACGGTGCAATTCTGAAATTTTTAGCTTTTTCCTGTTAATCCTAGCATGATAAAGAAGATTCAAAGAGAGTGAGATGCCAGCTCCTTTCATTCAGTCAGTAGCTTCAAACATTTCTGGACGTTTTTCAATGGCAAAAATCAATGAATATTGTAAATGCACAAACAGTAATATCTCCACATTGCACGGTGCAATTCTGAAATTTTTAGCTTTTTCCTGTTAATCCTAGCATGATAAAGAAGATTCAAAGAGAGTGAGATGCCAGCTCCTTTCATTCAGTCAGTAGCTTCAAACATTTCTGGTATATGAAAAACATGTTTTTCAATGGCAAAAATCAATGAATATTGTAAATGCACAAACAGTAATATCTCCACATTGCACGGTGCAATTCTGAAATTTTTAGCTTTTTCCTGCTAATCCTAGCATGATAAAGAAGATTCAAAGAGAGTGAGATGCCAGCTCCTTTCATTCAGTCAGTAGCTTCAAACATTTCTGGTATATGAAAAACATGTTTTTCAATGGCAAAAATCAATGAATATTGTAAATGCACAAACAGTAATATCTCCACATTGCACGGTGCAATTCTGAAATTTTTAGCTTTTTCCTGTTAATCCTAGCATGATAAAGAAGATTCAAAGAGAGTGAGATGCCAGCTCCTTTCATTCAGTCAGTAGCTTCAAACATTTCTGGTATATGAAAAACATGTTTTTCAATGGCAAAAATCAATGAATATTGTAAATGCACAAACAGTAATATCTCCACATTGCACGGTGCAATTCTGAAATTTTTAGCTTTTTCCTGTTAATCCTAGCATGATAAAGAAGATTCAAAGAGAGTGAGATGCCAGCTCCTTTCATTCAGTCAGTAGCTTCAAACATTTCTGGACGTTTTTCAATGGCAAAAATCAATGAATATTGTAAATGCACAAACAGTAATATCTCCACATTGCACGGTGCAATTCTGAAATTTTTAGCTTTTTCCTGTTAATCCTAGCATGATAAAGAAGATTCAAAGAGAGTGAGATGCCAGCTCCTTTCATTCAGTCAGTAGCTTCAAACATTTCTGGTATATGAAAAACATGTTTTTCAATGGCAAAAATCAATGAATATTGTAAATGCACAAACAGTAATATCTCCACATTGCACGGTGCAATTCTGAAATTTTTAGCTTTTTCCTGTTAATCCTAGCATGATAAAGAAGATTCAAAGAGAGTGAGATGCCAGCTCCTTTCATTCAGTCAGTAGCTTCAAACATTTCTGGACGTTTTTCAATGGCAAAAATCAATGAATATTGTAAATGCACAAACAGTAATATCTCCACATTGCACGGTGCAATTCTGAAATTTTTAGCTTTTTCCTGCTAATCCTAGCATGATAAAGAAGATTCAAAGAGAGTGAGATGCCAGCTCCTTTCATTCAGTCAGTAGCTTCAAACATTTCTGGTATATGAAAAACATGTTTTTCAATGGCAAAAATCAATGAATATTGTAAATGCACAAACAGTAATATCTCCACATTGCACGGTGCAATTCTGAAATTTTTAGCTTTTTCCTGTTAATCCTAGCATGATAAAGAAGATTCAAAGAGAGTGAGATGCCAGCTCCTTTCATTCAGTCAGTAGCTTCAAACATTTCTGGTATATGAAAAACATGTTTTTCAATGGCAAAAATCAATGAATATTGTAAATGCACAAACAGTAATATCTCCACATTGCACGGTGCAATTCTGAAATTTTTAGCTTTTTCCTGTTAATCCTAGCATGATAAAGAAGATTCAAAGAGAGTGAGATGCCAGCTCCTTTCATTCAGTCAGTAGCTTCAAACATTTCTGGACGTTTTTCAATGGCAAAAATCAATGAATATTGTAAATGCACAAACAGTAATATCTCCACATTGCACGGTGCAATTCTGAAATTTTTAGCTTTTTCCTGTTAATCCTAGCATGATAAAGAAGATTCAAAGAGAGTGAGATGCCAGCTCCTTTCATTCAGTCAGTAGCTTCAAACATTTCTGGTATATGAAAAACATGTTTTTCAATGGCAAAAATCAATGAATATTGTAAATGCACAAACAGTAATATCTCCACATTGCACGGTGCAATTCTGAAATTTTTAGCTTTTTCCTGCTAATCCTAGCATGATAAAGAAGATTCAAAGAGAGTGAGATGCCAGCTCCTTTCATTCAGTCAGTAGCTTCAAACATTTCTGGTATATGAAAAACATGTTTTTCAATGGCAAAAATCAATGAATATTGTAAATGCACAAACAGTAATATCTCCACATTGCACGGTGCAATTCTGAAATTTTTAGCTTTTTCCTGTTAATCCTAGCATGATAAAGAAGATTCAAAGAGAGTGAGATGCCAGCTCCTTTCATTCAGTCAGTAGCTTCAAACATTTCTGGTATATGAAAAACATGTTTTTCAATGGCAAAAATCAATGAATATTGTAAATGCACAAACAGTAATATCTCCACATTGCACGGTGCAATTCTGAAATTTTTAGCTTTTTCCTGTTAATCCTAGCATGATAAAGAAGATTCAAAGAGAGTGAGATGCCAGCTCCTTTCATTCAGTCAGTAGCTTCAAACATTTCTGGACGTTTTTCAATGGCAAAAATCAATGAATATTGTAAATGCACAAACAGTAATATCTCCACATTGCACGGTGCAATTCTGAAATTTTTAGCTTTTTCCTGCTAATCCTAGCATGATAAAGAAGATTCAAAGAGAGTGAGATGCCAGCTCCTTTCATTTAGTCAGTAGCTTCAAACATTTCTGGTATATGAAAAACATGTTTTTCAATGGCAAAAATCAATGAATATTGTAAATGCACAAACAGTAATATCTCCACATTGCACGGTGCAATTCTGAAATTTTTAGCTTTTTCCTGTTAATCCTAGCATGATAAAGAAGATTCAAAGAGAGTGAGATGCCAGCTCCTTTCATTCAGTCAGTAGCTTCAAACATTTCTGGTATATGAAAAACATGTTTTTCAATGGCAAAAATCAATGAATATTGTAAATGCACAAACAGTAATATCTCCACATTGCACGGTGCAATTCTGAAATTTTTAGCTTTTTCCTGTTAATCCTAGCATGATAAAGAAGATTCAAAGAGAGTGAGATGCCAGCTCCTTTCATTCAGTCAGTAGCTTCAAACATTTCTGGTATATGAAAAACATGTTTTTCAATGGCAAAAATCAATGAATATTGTAAATGCACAAACAGTAATATCTCCACATTGCACGGTGCAATTCTGAAATTTTTAGCTTTTTCCTGTTAATCCTAGCATGATAAAGAAGATTCAAAGAGAGTGAGATGCCAGCTCCTTTCATTCAGTCAGTAGCTTCAAACATTTCTGGACGTTTTTCAATTGCAAAAATCAATGAATATTGTAAATGCACAAACAGTAATATCTCCACATTGCATGGTGCAATTCTGAAATTTTTAGCTTTTTCCTGCTAATCCTAGCATGATAAAGAAGATTCAAAGAGAGTGAGATGCCAGCTCCTTTCATTCAGTCAGTAGCTTCAAACATTTCTGGTATATGAAAAACATGTTTTTCAATGGCAAAAATCAATGAATATTGTAAATGCACAAACAGTAATATCTCCACATTGCACGGTGCAATTCTGAAATTTTTAGCTTTTTCCTGCTAATCCTAGCATGATAAAGAAGATTCAAAGAGAGTGAGATGCCAGCTCCTTTCATTCAGTCAGTAGCTTCAAACATTTCTGGTATTATGAAAACAGTTTTTCAATGGCAAAAATCAATGAATATTGTAAATGCACAAACAGTAATATCTCCACATTGCACGGTGCAATTCTGAAATTTTTAGCTTTTTCCTGTTAATCCTAGCATGATAAAGAAGATTCAAAGAGAGTGAGATGCCAGCTCCTTTCATTCAGTCAGTAGCTTCAAACATTTCTGGACGTTTTTCAATGGCAAAAATCAATGAATATTGTAAATGCACAAACAGTAATATCTCCACATTGCACGGTGCAATTCTGAAATTTTTTGCTTTTTCCTGTTAATCCTAGCATGATAAAGAAGATTCAAAGAGAGTGAGATGCCAGCTCCTTTCATTCAGTCAGTAGCTTCAAACATTTCTGGACGTTTTTCAATGGCAAAAATCAATGAATATTGTAAATGCACAAACAGTAATATCTCCACATTGCACGGTGCAATTCTGAAATTTTTAGCTTTTTCCTGTTAATCCTAGCATGATAAAGAAGATTCAAAGAGAGTGAGATGCCAGCTCCTTTCAATCAGTCAGTAGCTTCAAACATTTCTGGTTTTTGGAAAAACATGTTTTTCAATGGCAAAAATCAATGAATATTGTAAATGCACAAACAGTAATATCTCCACATTGCACGGTGCAATTCTGAAATTTTTAGCTTTTTCCTGTTAATCCTAGCATGATAAAGAAGATTCAAAGAGAGTGAGATGCCAGCTCCTTTCATTCAGTCAGTAGCTTCAAACATTTCTGGACGTTTTTCAATGGCAAAAATCAATGAATATTGTAAATGCACAAACAGTAATATCTCCACATTGCACGGTGCAATTCTGAAATTTTTAGCTTTTTCCTGTTAATCCTAGCATGATAAAGAAGATTCAAAGAGAGTGAGATGCCAGCTCCTTTCATTCAGTCAGTAGCTTCAAACATTTCTGGTATATGAAAAACATGTTTTTCAATGGCAAAAATCAATGAATATTGTAAATGCACAAACAGTAATATCTCCACATTGCACGGTGCAATTCTGAAATTTTTAGCTTTTTCCTGCTAATCCTAGCATGATAAAGAAGATTCAAAGAGAGTGAGATGCCAGCTCCTTTCATTCAGTCAGTAGCTTCAAACATTTCTGGACGTTTTTCAATGGCAAAAATCAATGAATATTGTAAATGCACAAACAGTAATATCTCCACATTGCACGGTGCAATTCTGAAATTTTTAGCTTTTCCTGTTAATCCTAGCATGATAAAGAAGATTCAAAGAGAGTGAGATGCCAGCTCCTTTCATTCAGTCAGTAGCTTCAAACATTTCTGGACGTTTTTCAATGGCAAAAATCAATGAATATTGTAAATGCACAAACAGTAATATCTCCACATTGCACGGTGCAATTCTGAAATTTTTAGCTTTTTCCTGTTAATCCTAGCATGATAAAGAAGATTCAAAGAGAGTGAGATGCCAGCTCCTTTCATTCAGTCAGTAGCTTCAAACATTTCTGGTATATGAAAAACATGTTTTTCAATGGCAAAATTCAATGAATATTGTAAATGCACAAACAGTAATATCTCCACATTGCACGGTGCAATTCTGAAATTTTTAGCTTTTTCCTGTTAATCCTAGCATGATAAAGAAGATTCAAAGAGAGTGAGATGCCAGCTCCTTTCATTCAGTCAGTAGCTTCAAACATTTCTGGACGTTTTTCAATGGCAAAAATCAATGAATATTGTAAATGCACAAACAGTAATATCTCCACATTGCACGGTGCAATTCTGAAATTTTTAGCTTTTTCCTGTTAATCCTAGCATGATAAAGAAGATTCAAAGAGAGTGAGATGCCAGCTCCTTTCATTCAGTCAGTAGCTTCAAACATTTCTGGACGTTTTTCAATGGCAAAAATCAATGAATATTGTAAATGCACAAACAGTAATATCTCCACATTGCACGGTGCAATTCTGAAATTTTTAGCTTTTTCCTGCTAATCCTAGCATGATAAAGAAGATTCAAAGAGAGTGAGATGCCAGCTCCTTTCATTCAGTCAGTAGCTTCAAACATTTCTGGTATATGAAAAACATGTTTTTCAATGGCAAAAATCAATGAATATTGTAAATGCACAAACAGTAATATCTCCACATTGCACGGTGCAATTCTGAAATTTTTAGCTTTTTCCTGTTAATCCTAGCATGATAAAGAAGATTCAAAGAGAGTGAGATGCCAGCTCCTTTCATTCAGTCAGTAGCTTCAAACATTTCTGGTATATGAAAAACATGTTTTTCAATGGCAAAAATCAATGAATATTGTAAATGCACAAACAGTAATATCTCCACATTGCACGGTGCAATTCTGAAATTTTTAGCTTTTTCCTGTTAATCCTAGCATGATAAAGAAGATTCAAAGAGAGTGAGATGCCAGCTCCTTTCATTCAGTCAGTAGCTTCAAACATTTCTGGTATATGAAAAACATGTTTTTCAATGGCAAAAATCAATGAATATTGTAAATGCACAAACAGTAATATCTCCACATTGCACGGTGCAATTCTGAAATTTTTAGCTTTTTCCTGTTAATCCTAGCATGATAAAGAAGATTCAAAGAGAGTGAGATGCCAGCTCCTTTCATTCAGTCAGTAGCTTCAAACATTTCTGGAACGTTTTTCAATGGCAAAAATCAATGAATATTGTAAATGCACAAACAGTAATATCTCCACATTGCACGGTGCAATTCTGAAATTTTTAGCTTTTTCCTGTTAATCCTAGCATGATAAAGAAGATTCAAAGAGAGTGAGATGCCAGCTCCTTTCATTCAGTCAGTAGCTTCAAACATTTCTGGTATATGAAAAACATGTTTTTCAATGGCAAAAATCAATGAATATTGTAAATGCACAAACAGTAATATCTCCACATTGCACGGTGCAATTCTGAAATTTTTAGCTTTTTCCTGTTAATCCTAGCATGATAAAGAAGATTCAAAGAGAGTGAGATGCCAGCTCCTTTCATTCAGTCAGTAGCTTCAAACATTTCTGGATGAAAACGTTTTTCAATGGCAAAAATCAATGAATATTGTAAATGCACAAACAGTAATATCTCCACATTGCACGGTGCAATTCTGAAATTTTTAGCTTTTTCCTGTTAATCCTAGCATGATAAAGAAGATTCAAAGAGAGTGAGATGCCAGCTCCTTTCATTCAGTCAGTAGCTTCAAACATTTCTGGTATATGAAAAACATGTTTTTCAATGGCAAAAATCAATGAATATTGTAAATGCACAAACAGTAATATCTCCACATTGCACGGTGCAATTCTGAAATTTTTAGCTTTTTCCTGCTAATCCTAGCATGATAAAGAAGATTCAAAGAGAGTGAGATGCCAGCTCCTTTCATTCAGTCAGTAGCTTCAAACATTTCTGGTATATGAAAAACATGTTTTTCAATGGCAAAAATCAATGAATATTGTAAATGCACAAACAGTAATATCTCCACATTGCACGGTGCAATTCTGAAATTTTTAGCTTTTTCCTGTTAATCCTAGCAT
>NW_027371712.1:0-24128 GCF_046119375.1 Phyllobates terribilis
GCTGTAAGAAGAGATGATCTACACTACATACAGCTGTAAGAAGAGATGATATATACTACATACTGCTGGAAGAAGAGATGATCTATACTACATACTGCTGGAAGAAGAGATGATCTACACTACATACTGCTGTAAGAAGAGATGATCTATACTACATACTGCTGTAAGAAGAGATGATCTACACTACATACTGCTGTAAGAAGAGATGATCTACACTACATACTGCTGTAAGAAGAGATGATCTACACTACATACTGCTGTAAGAAGAGATGATCTACACTACATACTGCTGTAAGAAGAGATGATATACACTACATACTGCTGTAAGAAGAGATGATATATACTACATACTGCTGGTAAAAGAGATGATATACACTACATACAGCTGTAAGAAGAGATGATCTACACTACATACAGCTGTAAGAAGAGATGATCTACACTACATACTGCTGTAAGAAGAGATGATATATACTACATACTGCTGTAAGAAGAGATGATCTACACTACATACAGCTGTAAGAAGAGATGATCTACACTACATACTGCTGGAAGAAGAGATGATCTACACTACATACTGCTGTAAGAAGAGATGATATATACTACATACTGCTGGTAAAAGAGATGATATACACTACATACACCTGTAAGAAGAGATGATCTACACTACATACACCTGTAAGAAGAGATGATATATACTACATACAGCTGTAAGAAGAGATGATATATACTACATACAGCTGTAAGAAGAGATGATATACACTACATACAGCTGTAAGAAGAGATGATATACACTACATACAGCTGTAAGAAGAGATGATATACACTACATACAGCTGTAAGAAGAGATGATCTACACTACATACAGCTGTAAGAAGAGATGATATATACTACATACTGCTGGAAGAAGAGATGATATATACTACATACACCTGTAAGAAGAGATGATATATACTACATACTGCTGTAAGAAGAGATGATCTATACTACATACAGCTGTAAGAAGAGATGATCTACACTACATACAGCTGTAAGAAGAGATGATCTACACTACATACTGCTGTAAGAAGAGATGATCTACACTACATACTGCTGTAAGAAGAGATGATCTACACTACATACACCTGTAAGAAGAGATGATATATACTACATACAGCTGTAAGAAGAGATGATCTACACTACATACTGCTGTAAGAAGAGATGATCTACACTACATACTGCTGGTAGAAGAGATGATCTACACTACATACAGCTGTTCTAATAAGAATACTAATTTTGATTTCTATAGCGCCAACATATTCCACAGCACTTTCCAATTAAGCGGGGACATGATGCTAGACCCAGCAGATCAACAATCCTTGGTGTTTTGTATTAGGGTAGGGGTGATGTCAGGGGAAGAAGAGTATAGTTGGGTGTCGTCAGCATCGAGATGATACTGGAAGCCAAATCTGCTGATAGTTTGTCCAATAAGGGGTAGTGTATAGAGAGAAGAGGAGGGGGCCTAGGACTGAGCCCTGAGGATCCCCGATAGTAAGGGGATGAGGAGGGGAAGAAGAGCCGGCAAAAGACACAGTGAAGGAGCGGTCAGAGAGGTAGGAGGAGAACCAGGAGAGAACGGTTTCCTTGAGGCCAATAGAGCGGAGCATAGTGAGGAGGAGCTGGTGATCCACAGTGTCGAATGCTGCAGAGAGATCCAGGAGATCAGCAGGGAGCAGTGACCTTTGGATTTGGCTGTTAGTAGATCATTCGAGACTTTAGTGAGGGCAGTTTCAGTAGAGTGGGAGGAGCGGAAAGCAGATTGTAAAGGGTCGAGGAGAGAGTTATCTGAGAGATAGCGGATTAGACGGGAGTGAAGCAAGCGTTCCAGGAGTTTCGAGATGAAAGGAAGATTAGAGAGCGGTCTGTAGTTAGCAGTGCAGTTCTGGTCCAGGGATGGCTTTTGAAGTCAAAGGATACCTGAAGAAAGAGAGAGGTTCAATCTTTTAGTCAGGTGAGTGGTGACCACCGGTGAGAGGGACTGCAGGAGATGTGAAGGAATGGGGTCACTGTTGCAGGTTGTAGGCCGAGAAGAAGCGAGGAGCTGGGTAACCTCTTCTTGTGTGACAGGCTCAAAGATGGCTAGTGAGCTTGAAGTGCGGTAGGGAAGGGGATCCAGGCACTGAGGAGATTGGGCTGAGATGTCCTGATGGATGTGGTTGATTTTTTCCAAGAAATAAGTGGCCAGATCCTCACTGCTGAGGTTGGTGGTGAGGGCCTGTGCTTTAGGTTTCAGGAGGGAGTTTTACGGTTTGGAAAAGTCGTTTTGGGTTGTTGGACATTGAAGTGATGAGGGTGGTGAAATGGGATTGTTTGGCCAGATGAAGGGCAGAGTTCTAGGTTTTGAGCATGAATTGATAGTGGATGAAGTCCTCTTCTAAAAGAGATTTTCTTCACTGACGCTCAGCACACCTTGAGCAACGCTGGAGAAAACGTGTTTGCATCGTGTGCCAGGGCTGCCGTTGTCTGTGTGGGATCTTTCTGCGAGTAGAAGGAGCTGCTTCATCGAGGGCGCACTTCAGTGTATTGTTGTAGTGTGACAATGCCAAGTGTGGACAGGAGAAGGAGGAGATGGGGGCTAAAGATGTGTGGAGATTGTCCATAAGCTGCTGGGTATTAATGGTACGTGTATTCCTCTAAGAGACAATTCTTAACAGAGAAGGAAAGAAGGTTGTGGTCCGAGAGCGGGAGAGGGGAGTTGGTCAAGTCATCCAGCAAGCAGAGCCTGGCAAAAACCAGGTCCAGAGTGTTCCCGTCTTCATGGGTAGGAGAATTAGTAAACTGTGAGAGACGGAATGAAGAAGTTTGAGAAAGTAGATGAGAGGCCGATTGGGAGAGGGGGTCATCGATGGGGATGTTAAAGTCGCCCATGATGAGGGTGGGGATGTCAGAGGATAGAAAGTGAGGAAGCCAGGTGGCAAAGTGATCCAAGAAGTGGCGGGGGGAGCCTGGAGGGCGATCCCCGACTGCCACTCACAGGGAGAAGGGTTTAAAGAGTGTGATGGTGTGGACTTCAAAGGAAGGAAACCTAAGTGAGGGAACCGGGGGGATGACCTGGAAAGCACATTGTGAGGAAAGGAGCAGACCAACCCCTCCACCCTGTCTGTTGCCATGTCTGGCGGTATGTGAAAATTTCAGCCCACCAAACGAGAGAGCAGCAGCAGCGGTGGTGTCTAGCTGCTGAATCCAGGTTTCTGTGCTAGCCAGAAGGGTAAGAGAATTAGAGAGGAAAAAATCATGGATGTAAGTTAGTTTGTTCCACACAGACCGTGCGTTGCAGAGAGCGCAATGGAAATCAATAGGAGAGGGCATGCACTGAACGTTAATAAGATTAGCAGGGTTTCTATATGCAGCTGGAGGAGAGTGGTGTACGCTAGTGGAGGGGGGCCCAGGGTTGGGGGAGATGTCGCCTGCGACTAGTAAAAGGAGAAAGAAGAGAAAGATCAGGTGGTGCAATGATTTGTCTGAACGTTTTGAGTGCTGTATGGAGGTAGTGGATGGTTTGCAGTGGGTGAGGAATGTCAGTAGAGCCTCAGAGTTCTACATGGGAGAGGGGAGAAGGGAAGGGCTGATATAGAGAGAGTGCACAGAATGTTTTGAAGGGCGGGCGAGATGTGAGAAAGCAGCAGTGAAAACAAATAAAAAGCCGATTGATAAGACTAATGCATAATGCAGTATTAGTGACCGAGAAGCATGTTTGTATGAAAATGTTATGCACCTTCCCTGTCTCCTGCCCTGTCCAACTGCCATGTCTAACTGCACTTGTAATTATTGCACTTCGAATCTATTGCACGCGTGACCCCGCACGCGTGCTATTTGCAGCCAGTGCTGAATATATATGAAATGAAATGTCTACTAGAGGCCAGCACCAGTTGGTCATACTGAGTAATTAGCCAATTAGCACTGGGCTAGAGCAGGCAATGCTAGGTAAGATAAACACAGAGGCCAGAAACCAATGAAAGAGAAGGCTTTCAACATTTGAAAATAGAAACAAAAAGACAAAAAGATGCAGGACCAAACAATTAAATACCATGGAAAAATGTTGCTAGAGAATCTGACTCTGTTCACACTTATCAGACAGCACACAAACGGATGGATGGATTAAATACCTGTGTGAAGAAGAAGAGAGGAGAGAGATGATATACACTACATACTGCCATTGAAATGACTGTCAGAGACACTTGTCGAATAGGACACTTTGCTGAATAAGGACACGTGCATGCACCCCACACCACGTGCACCCCTTACAATGCATCGAGATTTATAGGAAGGACTAGAGCATCAGGTGAGAGGGATTGTGGGAGCTGCTTGGGACTAAATTGCCAGCTGTTCAGCTCACCAGGGGAGTGGAGGCCTGATCAAAGACACAGACCTAACACACTATGCCTCACACAGTATCACACCTTTCACCATCAGATCATCAGAGATGATCACACTACAGGAAGCGCTAATATCTTAGAGGGAAAAAAACTCAATCTGGAAGAAACAAAGAAGAATAGCAAAAGAGGAGACAGAGAGACTAATTGCCAAGGAAAGTAAAACCAATCCCAAACTGTTCATTAACTATAGAAACAGTAAAACGATTCAAACTGATGGCGTTGGCCCATTGAAAAATAACCTGGGTAAAATCCGAGAGGGCGATGAGGGGAAAGCAAACCTACTCAATATATCGGAGGAAATGCAGAGTGATAAAGTAAATCCTCCGCTAAATATCACCCACCTAACCCAGGAGGAAGCTCAGAAACGCCTAAAGAATATCAAAATAGACAAGTCACCAGGCCCAGATGACATACACCCCCGGGTACTAAAAGAATTAAGTCATGTGATAGACAGGCCGCTGGATCTTAGATTCAAGCACTCTTTATGGACAGGGACTGTCCCACTAGACTGGCGCCAAGCAAATGTGGGACCAAGATTCAAAAAGGGGTCGAAAAGTGACCCTGGGAACTAGAGAGCAGTCAGCTTAACGTCTGTTGTGGGTAAATTGTTTGAAGGATTTCTTAGAGATGCTATTGTAGAATATCTTAATGACAAGAACTGTCTAACTCCATATCAACATGGATTCATGAGGGATCGCTCCTGATCGCCTTCTACGAGGAGGTGAGCTCACAGCTGGACCGGGGAGAGTCAGTGGATGTTGGAGACCTGGACTTCTCCAAAGCGTTTCATACCGTGCCACACAAAAGGTTGGTCGATAAAATGAGAATGCTTGGTCTGGGGGATAATGTGTGCAAGTGGGTAAATAGCTGGCTGAGTGATAGAAAGCAGAGGGTGGTTATCAATGGAGTAAGCTCAGGGGGTGTCAGGGTTACTAGCGGGGGGCCTCAAGGGTCTGTCTTGGGCCCTAGATTATTTCATAGATTTAGTAATGATCTAGTGGAAGGGTTGCATAGTAAAATAGCAAGATTTGCACATGATACTAAACTTTGGAAAGTAGTTAATACAGATGAGGACAGGGCCCAGCTACAGGAGGATTTTGATCAATTGGGGAGTTGGGCCAAAAAATGGCAAATGGGGTTCAATGCCGAGAAATGTAAGGTCATGCACATGGGAAAGAAAAACAGCAGTCACCCATACATATTAAATGGGAAACCGTTGGGGAAATCGGACATGGAGAAGGACCTGGGCGTCTTGGTTAACAGCAAATTCAATTGGAGTGCCCAGTGTCAGGCAGCAGCTGCCAAGGCAAATAGAGTCATGGCATGCATCAGAAGAGGAATAGGGGCATATGATGAGAACATTGCTCTTCCTCTGTAGAAAGCGCTGGTAAGGCCGCACTTAGAATATTGGGCACAGTTCTGGCCTCCGGTGCTCAGGAAAGACATATTGGAGCTAGAGAGGGTACAAAGGAGGGCGACTAAGGTAAGAAAGGGAATGGAGGGACTAGAATACCCAGAGAGGTTGTCAAAATTAGGCCTAGTTACATTGGAAAAGAGAAGGCTTAGGGGAGACCTCATAAACATGTATAAATACATCAGGGGGCAGTACAGAGATCTCTCCCATGACCTGTTTAGACCAAGGATGGTGACAAAGACGAGGGGGCACACTATGCGTCTGGAGGAAAGGAGGTTCCTGCACCAGCATAGAAGGGGATTCTTTACGCTCAGAGCCGTGAGACTCTGGAACTCTCTGGGAGAGGAAGTGGTGATGTCCAACTCACTTAATGACTTCAAGAGAGGCCTGGACGCCTTTCTGGAGAACAAGAAAATTACATCTTATGCTTAGTGATAGTTAATTCATCCAGATTGGTGTCGGGAAGTGAATTTTTCATCAGTGATGTCAATTGGCCTATCCCGCATGGTATAGGAAGAGCGGAATAGCTGCAGTGCACAACAAATAGGCTGAACTGGATGGACGCTTGCCTTTTTTCGGCCTTATCAACTATGGAACTATGGAACTATGTACATACTGCTGGTAGAAGAGATGATCTACACTACATACTGCTGGAAGAAGAGATGATCTACACTACATACTGCTGGAAGAAGAGATGATCTACACTACATACTGCTGGAAGAAGAGATGATCTACACTACATACTGCTGTAAGAAGAGATGATCTACACTACATACAGCTGTAAGAAGAGATGATATATACTACATACTGCTGGTAGAAGAGATGATATATACTACATACTGCTGTAAGAAGAGATGATATATACTACATACACCTGTAAGAAAAGATGATCTACACTACATACTGCTGGTAGAAGAGATGATCTACACTACATACTGCTGGTAGAAGAGATGATCTACACTACATACTGCTGTAAGAAGAGATGATCTACACTACATACAGCTGTAAGAAGAGATGATCTACACTACATACTGCTGTAAGAAGAGATGATCTACACTACATACAGCTGGAAGAAGAGATGATCTACACTACATACTGCTGTAAGAAGAGATGATCTACACTACATACAGCTGTAAGAAGAGATGATATATACTACATACTGCTGTAAGAAGAGATGATCTACACTACATACTGCTGGAAGAAGAGATGATATACACTACATACTGCTGTAAGAAGAGATGATATATACTACATACTGCTGGTAAAAGAGATGATATACACTACATACAGCTGGTAGAAGAGATGATATATACTACATACTGCTGGTAGAAGAGATGATCTACACTACATACTGCTGTAAGAAGAGATGATCTACACTACATACTGCTGTAAGAAGAGATGATCTACACTACATACTGCTGTAAGAAGAGATGATATACACTACATACTGCTGTAAGAAGAGATGATATATACTACATACTGCTGGTAAAAGAGATGATATACACTACATACAGCTGTAAGAAGAGATGATCTACACTACATACAGCTGTAAGAAGAGATGATCTACACTACATACTGCTGTAAGAAGAGATGATATATACTACATACTGCTGGAAGAAGAGATGATATATACTACATACACCTGTAAGAAGAGATGATATATACTACATACTGCTGTAAGAAGAGATGATCTATACTACATACAGCTGTAAGAAGAGATGATCTACACTACATACAGCTGTAAGAAGAGATGATCTACACTACATACTGCTGGTAGAAGAGATGATCTACACTACATACTGCTGGAAGAAGAGATGATCTACACTACATACTGCTGTAAGAAGAGATGATCTACACTACATACTGCTGTAAGAAGAGATGATATATACTACATACTGCTGGTAAAAGAGATGATATACACTACATACACCTGTAAGAAGAGATGATCTACACTACATACACCTGTAAGAAGAGATGATATATACTACATACAGCTGTAAGAAGAGATGATATATACTACATACAGCTGTAAGAAGAGATGATATACACTACATACAGCTGTAAGAAGAGATGATATATACTACATACAGCTGTTAGAAGAGATGATATACACTACATACAGCTGTAAGAAGAGATGATATACACTACATACAGCTGTTAGAAGAGATGATATACACTACATACAGCTGTAAGAAGAGATGATATACACTACATACAGCTGTAAGAAGAGATGATATACACTACATACAGCTGTAAGAAGAGATGATATACACTACATACAGCTGTAAGAAGAGATGATATATACTACATACTGCTGTAAGAAGAGATGATATATACTACATACAGCTGTAAGAAGAGATGATATATACTACATACTGCTGTTAGAAGAGATGATATATACTACATACTGCTGTAAGAAGAGATGATCTACACTACATACTGCTGTAAGAAGAGATGATCTACACTACATACTGCTGTAAGAAGAGATGATATACACTACATACTGCTGTAAGAAGAGATGATATATACTACATACTGCTGGTAAAAGAGATGATATACACTACATACAGCTGTAAGAAGAGATGATCTACACTACATACAGCTGTAAGAAGAGATGATCTACACTACATACTGCTGTAAGAAGAGATGATATATACTACATACTGCTGTAAGAAGAGATGATCTATACTACATACAGCTGTAAGAAGAGATGATCTACACTACATACAGCTGTAAGAAGAGATGATCTACACTACATACTGCTGGTAGAAGAGATGATATACACTACATACAGCTGTAAGAAGAGATGATATACACTACATACAGCTGTAAGAAGAGATGATATATACTACATACAGCTGTAAGAAGAGATGATATATACTACATACTGCTGTAAGAAGAGATGATATATACTACATACAGCTGTAAGAAGAGATGATATATACTACATACTGCTGTTAGAAGAGATGATATATACTACATACTGCTGTAAGAAGAGATGATCTACACTACATACTGCTGTAAGAAGAGATGATCTACACTACATACTGCTGTAAGAAGAGATGATATACACTACATACTGCTGTAAGAAGAGATGATATATACTACATACTGCTGGTAAAAGAGATGATATACACTACATACAGCTGTAAGAAGAGATGATCTACACTACATACAGCTGTAAGAAGAGATGATCTACACTACATACTGCTGTAAGAAGAGATGATCTACACTACATACTGCTGTAAGAAGAGATGATCTATACTACATACTGCTGGAAGAAGAGATGATATATACTACATACTGCTGGTAAAAGAGATGATATACACTACATACACCTGTAAGAAGAGATGATCTACACTACATACACCTGTAAGAAGAGATGATATATACTACATACAGCTGTAAGAAGAGATGATCTACACTACATACTGCTGTAAGAAGAGATGATCTACACTACATACTGCTGGTAGAAGAGATGATCTACACTACATACAGCTGTTCTAATAAGAATACTAATTTTGATTTCTATAGCGCCAACATATTCCACAGCACTTTCCAATTAAGCGGGGACATGATGCTAGACCCAGCAGATCAACAATCCTTGGTGTTTTGTATTAGGGTAGGGGTGATGTCAGGGGAAGAAGAGTATAGTTGGGTGTCGTCAGCATCGAGATGATACTGGAAGCCAAATCTGCTGATAGTTTGTCCAATAAGGGGTAGTGTATAGAGAGAAGAGGAGGGGGCCTAGGACTGAGCCCTGAGGATCCCCGATAGTAAGGGGATGAGGAGGGGAAGAAGAGCCGGCAAAAGACACAGTGAAGGAGCGGTCAGAGAGGTAGGAGGAGAACCAGGAGAGAACGGTTTCCTTGAGGCCAATAGAGCGGAGCATAGTGAGGAGGAGCTGGTGATCCACAGTGTCGAATGCTGCAGAGAGATCCAGGAGATCAGCAGGGAGCAGTGACCTTTGGATTTGGCTGTTAGTAGATCATTCGAGACTTTAGTGAGGGCAGTTTCAGTAGAGTGGGAGGAGCGGAAAGCAGATTGTAAAGGGTCGAGGAGAGAGTTATCTGAGAGATAGCGGATTAGACGGGAGTGAAGCAAGCGTTCCAGGAGTTTCGAGATGAAAGGAAGATTAGAGAGCGGTCTGTAGTTAGCAGTGCAGTTCTGGTCCAGGGATGGCTTTTGAAGTCAAAGGATACCTGAAGAAAGAGAGAGGTTCAATCTTTTAGTCAGGTGAGTGGTGACCACCGGTGAGAGGGACTGCAGGAGATGTGAAGGAATGGGGTCACTGTTGCAGGTTGTAGGCCGAGAAGAAGCGAGGAGCTGGGTAACCTCTTCTTGTGTGACAGGCTCAAAGATGGCTAGTGAGCTTGAAGTGCGGTAGGGAAGGGGATCCAGGCACTGAGGAGATTGGGCTGAGATGTCCTGATGGATGTGGTTGATTTTTTCCAAGAAATAAGTGGCCAGATCCTCACTGCTGAGGTTGGTGGTGAGGGCCTGTGCTTTAGGTTTCAGGAGGGAGTTTTACGGTTTGGAAAAGTCGTTTTGGGTTGTTGGACATTGAAGTGATGAGGGTGGTGAAATGGGATTGTTTGGCCAGATGAAGGGCAGAGTTCTAGGTTTTGAGCATGAATTGATAGTGGATGAAGTCCTCTTCTAAAAGAGATTTTCTTCACTGACGCTCAGCACACCTTGAGCAACGCTGGAGAAAACGTGTTTGCATCGTGTGCCAGGGCTGCCGTTGTCTGTGTGGGATCTTTCTGCGAGTAGAAGGAGCTGCTTCATCGAGGGCGCACTTCAGTGTATTGTTGTAGTGTGACAATGCCAAGTGTGGACAGGAGAAGGAGGAGATGGGGGCTAAAGATGTGTGGAGATTGTCCATAAGCTGCTGGGTATTAATGGTACGTGTATTCCTCTAAGAGACAATTCTTAACAGAGAAGGAAAGAAGGTTGTGGTCCGAGAGCGGGAGAGGGGAGTTGGTCAAGTCATCCAGCAAGCAGAGCCTGGCAAAAACCAGGTCCAGAGTGTTCCCGTCTTCATGGGTAGGAGAATTAGTAAACTGTGAGAGACGGAATGAAGAAGTTTGAGAAAGTAGATGAGAGGCCGATTGGGAGAGGGGGTCATCGATGGGGATGTTAAAGTCGCCCATGATGAGGGTGGGGATGTCAGAGGATAGAAAGTGAGGAAGCCAGGTGGCAAAGTGATCCAAGAAGTGGCGGGGGGAGCCTGGAGGGCGATCCCCGACTGCCACTCACAGGGAGAAGGGTTTAAAGAGTGTGATGGTGTGGACTTCAAAGGAAGGAAACCTAAGTGAGGGAACCGGGGGGATGACCTGGAAAGCACATTGTGAGGAAAGGAGCAGACCAACCCCTCCACCCTGTCTGTTGCCATGTCTGGCGGTATGTGAAAATTTCAGCCCACCAAACGAGAGAGCAGCAGCAGCGGTGGTGTCTAGCTGCTGAATCCAGGTTTCTGTGCTAGCCAGAAGGGTAAGAGAATTAGAGAGGAAAAAATCATGGATGTAAGTTAGTTTGTTCCACACAGACCGTGCGTTGCAGAGAGCGCAATGGAAATCAATAGGAGAGGGCATGCACTGAACGTTAATAAGATTAGCAGGGTTTCTATATGCAGCTGGAGGAGAGTGGTGTACGCTAGTGGAGGGGGGCCCAGGGTTGGGGGAGATGTCGCCTGCGACTAGTAAAAGGAGAAAGAAGAGAAAGATCAGGTGGTGCAATGATTTGTCTGAACGTTTTGAGTGCTGTATGGAGGTAGTGGATGGTTTGCAGTGGGTGAGGAATGTCAGTAGAGCCTCAGAGTTCTACATGGGAGAGGGGAGAAGGGAAGGGCTGATATAGAGAGAGTGCACAGAATGTTTTGAAGGGCGGGCGAGATGTGAGAAAGCAGCAGTGAAAACAAATAAAAAGCCGATTGATAAGACTAATGCATAATGCAGTATTAGTGACCGAGAAGCATGTTTGTATGAAAATGTTATGCACCTTCCCTGTCTCCTGCCCTGTCCAACTGCCATGTCTAACTGCACTTGTAATTATTGCACTTCGAATCTATTGCACGCGTGACCCCGCACGCGTGCTATTTGCAGCCAGTGCTGAATATATATGAAATGAAATGTCTACTAGAGGCCAGCACCAGTTGGTCATACTGAGTAATTAGCCAATTAGCACTGGGCTAGAGCAGGCAATGCTAGGTAAGATAAACACAGAGGCCAGAAACCAATGAAAGAGAAGGCTTTCAACATTTGAAAATAGAAACAAAAAGACAAAAAGATGCAGGACCAAACAATTAAATACCATGGAAAAATGTTGCTAGAGAATCTGACTCTGTTCACACTTATCAGACAGCACACAAACGGATGGATGGATTAAATACCTGTGTGAAGAAGAAGAGAGGAGAGAGATGATATACACTACATACTGCCATTGAAATGACTGTCAGAGACACTTGTCGAATAGGACACTTTGCTGAATAAGGACACGTGCATGCACCCCACACCACGTGCACCCCTTACAATGCATCGAGATTTATAGGAAGGACTAGAGCATCAGGTGAGAGGGATTGTGGGAGCTGCTTGGGACTAAATTGCCAGCTGTTCAGCTCACCAGGGGAGTGGAGGCCTGATCAAAGACACAGACCTAACACACTATGCCTCACACAGTATCACACCTTTCACCATCAGATCATCAGAGATGATCACACTACAGGAAGCGCTAATATCTTAGAGGGAAAAAAACTCAATCTGGAAGAAACAAAGAAGAATAGCAAAAGAGGAGACAGAGAGACTAATTGCCAAGGAAAGTAAAACCAATCCCAAACTGTTCATTAACTATAGAAACAGTAAAACGATTCAAACTGATGGCGTTGGCCCATTGAAAAATAACCTGGGTAAAATCCGAGAGGGCGATGAGGGGAAAGCAAACCTACTCAATATATCGGAGGAAATGCAGAGTGATAAAGTAAATCCTCCGCTAAATATCACCCACCTAACCCAGGAGGAAGCTCAGAAACGCCTAAAGAATATCAAAATAGACAAGTCACCAGGCCCAGATGACATACACCCCCGGGTACTAAAAGAATTAAGTCATGTGATAGACAGGCCGCTGGATCTTAGATTCAAGCACTCTTTATGGACAGGGACTGTCCCACTAGACTGGCGCCAAGCAAATGTGGGACCAAGATTCAAAAAGGGGTCGAAAAGTGACCCTGGGAACTAGAGAGCAGTCAGCTTAACGTCTGTTGTGGGTAAATTGTTTGAAGGATTTCTTAGAGATGCTATTGTAGAATATCTTAATGACAAGAACTGTCTAACTCCATATCAACATGGATTCATGAGGGATCGCTCCTGATCGCCTTCTACGAGGAGGTGAGCTCACAGCTGGACCGGGGAGAGTCAGTGGATGTTGGAGACCTGGACTTCTCCAAAGCGTTTCATACCGTGCCACACAAAAGGTTGGTCGATAAAATGAGAATGCTTGGTCTGGGGGATAATGTGTGCAAGTGGGTAAATAGCTGGCTGAGTGATAGAAAGCAGAGGGTGGTTATCAATGGAGTAAGCTCAGGGGGTGTCAGGGTTACTAGCGGGGGGCCTCAAGGGTCTGTCTTGGGCCCTAGATTATTTCATAGATTTAGTAATGATCTAGTGGAAGGGTTGCATAGTAAAATAGCAAGATTTGCACATGATACTAAACTTTGGAAAGTAGTTAATACAGATGAGGACAGGGCCCAGCTACAGGAGGATTTTGATCAATTGGGGAGTTGGGCCAAAAAATGGCAAATGGGGTTCAATGCCGAGAAATGTAAGGTCATGCACATGGGAAAGAAAAACAGCAGTCACCCATACATATTAAATGGGAAACCGTTGGGGAAATCGGACATGGAGAAGGACCTGGGCGTCTTGGTTAACAGCAAATTCAATTGGAGTGCCCAGTGTCAGGCAGCAGCTGCCAAGGCAAATAGAGTCATGGCATGCATCAGAAGAGGAATAGGGGCATATGATGAGAACATTGCTCTTCCTCTGTAGAAAGCGCTGGTAAGGCCGCACTTAGAATATTGGGCACAGTTCTGGCCTCCGGTGCTCAGGAAAGACATATTGGAGCTAGAGAGGGTACAAAGGAGGGCGACTAAGGTAAGAAAGGGAATGGAGGGACTAGAATACCCAGAGAGGTTGTCAAAATTAGGCCTAGTTACATTGGAAAAGAGAAGGCTTAGGGGAGACCTCATAAACATGTATAAATACATCAGGGGGCAGTACAGAGATCTCTCCCATGACCTGTTTAGACCAAGGATGGTGACAAAGACGAGGGGGCACACTATGCGTCTGGAGGAAAGGAGGTTCCTGCACCAGCATAGAAGGGGATTCTTTACGCTCAGAGCCGTGAGACTCTGGAACTCTCTGGGAGAGGAAGTGGTGATGTCCAACTCACTTAATGACTTCAAGAGAGGCCTGGACGCCTTTCTGGAGAACAAGAAAATTACATCTTATGCTTAGTGATAGTTAATTCATCCAGATTGGTGTCGGGAAGTGAATTTTTCATCAGTGATGTCAATTGGCCTATCCCGCATGGTATAGGAAGAGCGGAATAGCTGCAGTGCACAACAAATAGGCTGAACTGGATGGACGCTTGCCTTTTTTCGGCCTTATCAACTATGGAACTATGGAACTATGTACATACTGCTGGTAGAAGAGATGATCTACACTACATACTGCTGGAAGAAGAGATGATCTACACTACATACTGCTGGAAGAAGAGATGATCTACACTACATACTGCTGGAAGAAGAGATGATCTACACTACATACTGCTGTAAGAAGAGATGATCTACACTACATACAGCTGTAAGAAGAGATGATATATACTACATACTGCTGGTAGAAGAGATGATATATACTACATACTGCTGTAAGAAGAGATGATATATACTACATACACCTGTAAGAAAAGATGATCTACACTACATACTGCTGGTAGAAGAGATGATCTACACTACATACTGCTGGTAGAAGAGATGATCTACACTACATACTGCTGTAAGAAGAGATGATCTACACTACATACAGCTGTAAGAAGAGATGATCTACACTACATACTGCTGTAAGAAGAGATGATCTACACTACATACAGCTGGAAGAAGAGATGATCTACACTACATACTGCTGTAAGAAGAGATGATCTACACTACATACAGCTGTAAGAAGAGATGATATACACTACATACAGCTGTAAGAAGAGATGATATACACTACATACAGCTGTAAGAAGAGATGATCTACACTACATACAGCTGTAAGAAGAGATGATATATACTACATACTGCTGGTAGAAGAGATGATATATACTACATACTGCTGTAAGAAGAGATGATATATACTACATACACCTGTAAGAAAAGATGATCTACACTACATACAGCTGTTAGAAGAGATGATATACACTACATACAGCTGTAAGAAGAGATGATCTACACTACATACAGCTGTAAGAAGAGATGATATATACTACATACTGCTGGTAGAAGAGATGATATATACTACATACTGCTGTAAGAAGAGATGATATATACTACATACTGCTGGTAAAAGAGATGATATACACTACATACAGCTGTAAGAAGAGATGATCTACACTACATACAGCTGTAAGAAGAGATGATCTACACTACATACTGCTGTAAGAAGAGATGATATATACTACATACTGCTGTAAGAAGAGATGATATACACTACATACAGCTGTAAGAAGAGATGATATACACTACATACAGCTGTTAGAAGAGATGATATACACTACATACAGCTGTTCTAACAGATGATATACACTACATACAGCTGTAAGAAGAGATGATATATACTACATACTGCTGGTAAAAGAGATGATATACACTACATACAGCTGTAAGAAGAGATGATCTACACTACATACAGCTGTAAGAAGAGATGATCTACACTACATACAGCTGTAAGAAGAGATGATATATACTACATACTGCTGGAAGAAGAGATGATCTATACTACATACTGCTGGAAGAAGAGATGATCTACACTACATACTGCTGTAAGAAGAGATGATCTATACTACATACTGCTGTAAGAAGAGATGATCTACACTACATACTGCTGTAAGAAGAGATGATCTACACTACATACTGCTGTAAGAAGAGATGATCTACACTACATACTGCTGTAAGAAGAGATGATCTACACTACATACTGCTGTAAGAAGAGATGATATACACTACATACTGCTGTAAGAAGAGATGATATATACTACATACTGCTGGTAAAAGAGATGATATACACTACATACAGCTGTAAGAAGAGATGATCTACACTACATACAGCTGTAAGAAGAGATGATCTACACTACATACTGCTGTAAGAAGAGATGATATATACTACATACTGCTGTAAGAAGAGATGATCTACACTACATACAGCTGTAAGAAGAGATGATCTACACTACATACTGCTGGTAGAAGAGATGATCTACACTACATACTGCTGGAAGAAGAGATGATCTACACTACATACTGCTGTAAGAAGAGATGATCTACACTACATACTGCTGTAAGAAGAGATGATATATACTACATACTGCTGGTAAAAGAGATGATATACACTACATACACCTGTAAGAAGAGATGATCTACACTACATACACCTGTAAGAAGAGATGATATATACTACATACAGCTGTAAGAAGAGATGATATATACTACATACAGCTGTAAGAAGAGATGATATACACTACATACAGCTGTAAGAAGAGATGATATACACTACATACAGCTGTAAGAAGAGATGATATACACTACATACAGCTGTAAGAAGAGATGATCTACACTACATACAGCTGTAAGAAGAGATGATATATACTACATACTGCTGGAAGAAGAGATGATATATACTACATACACCTGTAAGAAGAGATGATATATACTACATACTGCTGTAAGAAGAGATGATCTATACTACATACAGCTGTAAGAAGAGATGATCTACACTACATACAGCTGTAAGAAGAGATGATCTACACTACATACTGCTGTAAGAAGAGATGATCTACACTACATACTGCTGTAAGAAGAGATGATCTACACTACATACACCTGTAAGAAGAGATGATATATACTACATACAGCTGTAAGAAGAGATGATCTACACTACATACTGCTGTAAGAAGAGATGATCTACACTACATACTGCTGGTAGAAGAGATGATCTACACTACATACAGCTGTTCTAATAAGAATACTAATTTTGATTTCTATAGCGCCAACATATTCCACAGCACTTTCCAATTAAGCGGGGACATGATGCTAGACCCAGCAGATCAACAATCCTTGGTGTTTTGTATTAGGGTAGGGGTGATGTCAGGGGAAGAAGAGTATAGTTGGGTGTCGTCAGCATCGAGATGATACTGGAAGCCAAATCTGCTGATAGTTTGTCCAATAAGGGGTAGTGTATAGAGAGAAGAGGAGGGGGCCTAGGACTGAGCCCTGAGGATCCCCGATAGTAAGGGGATGAGGAGGGGAAGAAGAGCCGGCAAAAGACACAGTGAAGGAGCGGTCAGAGAGGTAGGAGGAGAACCAGGAGAGAACGGTTTCCTTGAGGCCAATAGAGCGGAGCATAGTGAGGAGGAGCTGGTGATCCACAGTGTCGAATGCTGCAGAGAGATCCAGGAGATCAGCAGGGAGCAGTGACCTTTGGATTTGGCTGTTAGTAGATCATTCGAGACTTTAGTGAGGGCAGTTTCAGTAGAGTGGGAGGAGCGGAAAGCAGATTGTAAAGGGTCGAGGAGAGAGTTATCTGAGAGATAGCGGATTAGACGGGAGTGAAGCAAGCGTTCCAGGAGTTTCGAGATGAAAGGAAGATTAGAGAGCGGTCTGTAGTTAGCAGTGCAGTTCTGGTCCAGGGATGGCTTTTGAAGTCAAAGGATACCTGAAGAAAGAGAGAGGTTCAATCTTTTAGTCAGGTGAGTGGTGACCACCGGTGAGAGGGACTGCAGGAGATGTGAAGGAATGGGGTCACTGTTGCAGGTTGTAGGCCGAGAAGAAGCGAGGAGCTGGGTAACCTCTTCTTGTGTGACAGGCTCAAAGATGGCTAGTGAGCTTGAAGTGCGGTAGGGAAGGGGATCCAGGCACTGAGGAGATTGGGCTGAGATGTCCTGATGGATGTGGTTGATTTTTTCCAAGAAATAAGTGGCCAGATCCTCACTGCTGAGGTTGGTGGTGAGGGCCTGTGCTTTAGGTTTCAGGAGGGAGTTTTACGGTTTGGAAAAGTCGTTTTGGGTTGTTGGACATTGAAGTGATGAGGGTGGTGAAATGGGATTGTTTGGCCAGATGAAGGGCAGAGTTCTAGGTTTTGAGCATGAATTGATAGTGGATGAAGTCCTCTTCTAAAAGAGATTTTCTTCACTGACGCTCAGCACACCTTGAGCAACGCTGGAGAAAACGTGTTTGCATCGTGTGCCAGGGCTGCCGTTGTCTGTGTGGGATCTTTCTGCGAGTAGAAGGAGCTGCTTCATCGAGGGCGCACTTCAGTGTATTGTTGTAGTGTGACAATGCCAAGTGTGGACAGGAGAAGGAGGAGATGGGGGCTAAAGATGTGTGGAGATTGTCCATAAGCTGCTGGGTATTAATGGTACGTGTATTCCTCTAAGAGACAATTCTTAACAGAGAAGGAAAGAAGGTTGTGGTCCGAGAGCGGGAGAGGGGAGTTGGTCAAGTCATCCAGCAAGCAGAGCCTGGCAAAAACCAGGTCCAGAGTGTTCCCGTCTTCATGGGTAGGAGAATTAGTAAACTGTGAGAGACGGAATGAAGAAGTTTGAGAAAGTAGATGAGAGGCCGATTGGGAGAGGGGGTCATCGATGGGGATGTTAAAGTCGCCCATGATGAGGGTGGGGATGTCAGAGGATAGAAAGTGAGGAAGCCAGGTGGCAAAGTGATCCAAGAAGTGGCGGGGGGAGCCTGGAGGGCGATCCCCGACTGCCACTCACAGGGAGAAGGGTTTAAAGAGTGTGATGGTGTGGACTTCAAAGGAAGGAAACCTAAGTGAGGGAACCGGGGGGATGACCTGGAAAGCACATTGTGAGGAAAGGAGCAGACCAACCCCTCCACCCTGTCTGTTGCCATGTCTGGCGGTATGTGAAAATTTCAGCCCACCAAACGAGAGAGCAGCAGCAGCGGTGGTGTCTAGCTGCTGAATCCAGGTTTCTGTGCTAGCCAGAAGGGTAAGAGAATTAGAGAGGAAAAAATCATGGATGTAAGTTAGTTTGTTCCACACAGACCGTGCGTTGCAGAGAGCGCAATGGAAATCAATAGGAGAGGGCATGCACTGAACGTTAATAAGATTAGCAGGGTTTCTATATGCAGCTGGAGGAGAGTGGTGTACGCTAGTGGAGGGGGGCCCAGGGTTGGGGGAGATGTCGCCTGCGACTAGTAAAAGGAGAAAGAAGAGAAAGATCAGGTGGTGCAATGATTTGTCTGAACGTTTTGAGTGCTGTATGGAGGTAGTGGATGGTTTGCAGTGGGTGAGGAATGTCAGTAGAGCCTCAGAGTTCTACATGGGAGAGGGGAGAAGGGAAGGGCTGATATAGAGAGAGTGCACAGAATGTTTTGAAGGGCGGGCGAGATGTGAGAAAGCAGCAGTGAAAACAAATAAAAAGCCGATTGATAAGACTAATGCATAATGCAGTATTAGTGACCGAGAAGCATGTTTGTATGAAAATGTTATGCACCTTCCCTGTCTCCTGCCCTGTCCAACTGCCATGTCTAACTGCACTTGTAATTATTGCACTTCGAATCTATTGCACGCGTGACCCCGCACGCGTGCTATTTGCAGCCAGTGCTGAATATATATGAAATGAAATGTCTACTAGAGGCCAGCACCAGTTGGTCATACTGAGTAATTAGCCAATTAGCACTGGGCTAGAGCAGGCAATGCTAGGTAAGATAAACACAGAGGCCAGAAACCAATGAAAGAGAAGGCTTTCAACATTTGAAAATAGAAACAAAAAGACAAAAAGATGCAGGACCAAACAATTAAATACCATGGAAAAATGTTGCTAGAGAATCTGACTCTGTTCACACTTATCAGACAGCACACAAACGGATGGATGGATTAAATACCTGTGTGAAGAAGAAGAGAGGAGAGAGATGATATACACTACATACTGCCATTGAAATGACTGTCAGAGACACTTGTCGAATAGGACACTTTGCTGAATAAGGACACGTGCATGCACCCCACACCACGTGCACCCCTTACAATGCATCGAGATTTATAGGAAGGACTAGAGCATCAGGTGAGAGGGATTGTGGGAGCTGCTTGGGACTAAATTGCCAGCTGTTCAGCTCACCAGGGGAGTGGAGGCCTGATCAAAGACACAGACCTAACACACTATGCCTCACACAGTATCACACCTTTCACCATCAGATCATCAGAGATGATCACACTACAGGAAGCGCTAATATCTTAGAGGGAAAAAAACTCAATCTGGAAGAAACAAAGAAGAATAGCAAAAGAGGAGACAGAGAGACTAATTGCCAAGGAAAGTAAAACCAATCCCAAACTGTTCATTAACTATAGAAACAGTAAAACGATTCAAACTGATGGCGTTGGCCCATTGAAAAATAACCTGGGTAAAATCCGAGAGGGCGATGAGGGGAAAGCAAACCTACTCAATATATCGGAGGAAATGCAGAGTGATAAAGTAAATCCTCCGCTAAATATCACCCACCTAACCCAGGAGGAAGCTCAGAAACGCCTAAAGAATATCAAAATAGACAAGTCACCAGGCCCAGATGACATACACCCCCGGGTACTAAAAGAATTAAGTCATGTGATAGACAGGCCGCTGGATCTTAGATTCAAGCACTCTTTATGGACAGGGACTGTCCCACTAGACTGGCGCCAAGCAAATGTGGGACCAAGATTCAAAAAGGGGTCGAAAAGTGACCCTGGGAACTAGAGAGCAGTCAGCTTAACGTCTGTTGTGGGTAAATTGTTTGAAGGATTTCTTAGAGATGCTATTGTAGAATATCTTAATGACAAGAACTGTCTAACTCCATATCAACATGGATTCATGAGGGATCGCTCCTGATCGCCTTCTACGAGGAGGTGAGCTCACAGCTGGACCGGGGAGAGTCAGTGGATGTTGGAGACCTGGACTTCTCCAAAGCGTTTCATACCGTGCCACACAAAAGGTTGGTCGATAAAATGAGAATGCTTGGTCTGGGGGATAATGTGTGCAAGTGGGTAAATAGCTGGCTGAGTGATAGAAAGCAGAGGGTGGTTATCAATGGAGTAAGCTCAGGGGGTGTCAGGGTTACTAGCGGGGGGCCTCAAGGGTCTGTCTTGGGCCCTAGATTATTTCATAGATTTAGTAATGATCTAGTGGAAGGGTTGCATAGTAAAATAGCAAGATTTGCACATGATACTAAACTTTGGAAAGTAGTTAATACAGATGAGGACAGGGCCCAGCTACAGGAGGATTTTGATCAATTGGGGAGTTGGGCCAAAAAATGGCAAATGGGGTTCAATGCCGAGAAATGTAAGGTCATGCACATGGGAAAGAAAAACAGCAGTCACCCATACATATTAAATGGGAAACCGTTGGGGAAATCGGACATGGAGAAGGACCTGGGCGTCTTGGTTAACAGCAAATTCAATTGGAGTGCCCAGTGTCAGGCAGCAGCTGCCAAGGCAAATAGAGTCATGGCATGCATCAGAAGAGGAATAGGGGCATATGATGAGAACATTGCTCTTCCTCTGTAGAAAGCGCTGGTAAGGCCGCACTTAGAATATTGGGCACAGTTCTGGCCTCCGGTGCTCAGGAAAGACATATTGGAGCTAGAGAGGGTACAAAGGAGGGCGACTAAGGTAAGAAAGGGAATGGAGGGACTAGAATACCCAGAGAGGTTGTCAAAATTAGGCCTAGTTACATTGGAAAAGAGAAGGCTTAGGGGAGACCTCATAAACATGTATAAATACATCAGGGGGCAGTACAGAGATCTCTCCCATGACCTGTTTAGACCAAGGATGGTGACAAAGACGAGGGGGCACACTATGCGTCTGGAGGAAAGGAGGTTCCTGCACCAGCATAGAAGGGGATTCTTTACGCTCAGAGCCGTGAGACTCTGGAACTCTCTGGGAGAGGAAGTGGTGATGTCCAACTCACTTAATGACTTCAAGAGAGGCCTGGACGCCTTTCTGGAGAACAAGAAAATTACATCTTATGCTTAGTGATAGTTAATTCATCCAGATTGGTGTCGGGAAGTGAATTTTTCATCAGTGATGTCAATTGGCCTATCCCGCATGGTATAGGAAGAGCGGAATAGCTGCAGTGCACAACAAATAGGCTGAACTGGATGGACGCTTGCCTTTTTTCGGCCTTATCAACTATGGAACTATGGAACTATGTACATACTGCTGGTAGAAGAGATGATCTACACTACATACTGCTGGAAGAAGAGATGATCTACACTACATACTGCTGGAAGAAGAGATGATCTACACTACATACTGCTGGAAGAAGAGATGATCTACACTACATACTGCTGTAAGAAGAGATGATCTACACTACATACAGCTGTAAGAAGAGATGATATATACTACATACTGCTGGTAGAAGAGATGATATATACTACATACTGCTGTAAGAAGAGATGATATATACTACATACACCTGTAAGAAAAGATGATCTACACTACATACTGCTGGTAGAAGAGATGATCTACACTACATACTGCTGGTAGAAGAGATGATCTACACTACATACTGCTGTAAGAAGAGATGATCTACACTACATACAGCTGTAAGAAGAGATGATCTACACTACATACTGCTGTAAGAAGAGATGATCTACACTACATACAGCTGGAAGAAGAGATGATCTACACTACATACTGCTGTAAGAAGAGATGATCTACACTACATACAGCTGTAAGAAGAGATGATATATACTACATACTGCTGTAAGAAGAGATGATCTACACTACATACTGCTGGAAGAAGAGATGATATACACTACATACTGCTGTAAGAAGAGATGATATATACTACATACTGCTGGTAAAAGAGATGATATACACTACATACAGCTGGTAGAAGAGATGATATATACTACATACTGCTGGTAGAAGAGATGATCTACACTACATACTGCTGTAAGAAGAGATGATCTACACTACATACTGCTGTAAGAAGAGATGATCTACACTACATACTGCTGTAAGAAGAGATGATATACACTACATACTGCTGTAAGAAGAGATGATATATACTACATACTGCTGGTAAAAGAGATGATATACACTACATACAGCTGTAAGAAGAGATGATCTACACTACATACAGCTGTAAGAAGAGATGATCTACACTACATACTGCTGTAAGAAGAGATGATATATACTACATACTGCTGGAAGAAGAGATGATATATACTACATACACCTGTAAGAAGAGATGATATATACTACATACTGCTGTAAGAAGAGATGATCTATACTACATACAGCTGTAAGAAGAGATGATCTACACTACATACAGCTGTAAGAAGAGATGATCTACACTACATACTGCTGGTAGAAGAGATGATCTACACTACATACTGCTGGAAGAAGAGATGATCTACACTACATACTGCTGTAAGAAGAGATGATCTACACTACATACTGCTGTAAGAAGAGATGATATATACTACATACTGCTGGTAAAAGAGATGATATACACTACATACACCTGTAAGAAGAGATGATCTACACTACATACACCTGTAAGAAGAGATGATATATACTACATACAGCTGTAAGAAGAGATGATATATACTACATACAGCTGTAAGAAGAGATGATATACACTACATACAGCTGTAAGAAGAGATGATATACACTACATACAGCTGTAAGAAGAGATGATATACACTACATACAGCTGTAAGAAGAGATGATCTACACTACATACAGCTGTAAGAAGAGATGATATATACTACATACTGCTGGAAGAAGAGATGATATATACTACATACACCTGTAAGAAGAGATGATATATACTACATACTGCTGTAAGAAGAGATGATCTATACTACATACAGCTGTAAGAAGAGATGATCTACACTACATACAGCTGTAAGAAGAGATGATCTACACTACATACTGCTGTAAGAAGAGATGATCTACACTACATACTGCTGTAAGAAGAGATGATCTACACTACATACACCTGTAAGAAGAGATGATATATACTACATACAGCTGTAAGAAGAGATGATCTACACTACATAC